>NW_026110617.1:465000-627500 GCF_024679095.1 Eriocheir sinensis | reverse complement strand
CTCACCGCCATCTACAATCTGTCACTACAACAAAACAAAGTTCCGAAAGACTGGAAACAAGCGAACGTAACACCGATCTACAAAAAGGGAGACAAAAGTGTGGCCCTAAATTACAGACCAATCAGCTTGACCTCAGTGGCCGGAAAAATCCTCGAGATCATCAGAGACAAACTCATTAGGTTCCTTGAAGACAACAACATAATTTCCGATGTTCAGCACGGCTTCAGGAACAAGCGCTCATACTTAACCAATTTATTGGACTTCTTCCAAGGTATCTATGAAAACTGGGATAATCATATCCCCAGTGATGTTATATATCTAGACTTTGAAAAAGCCTTTGACAAAGTGCCACACGAAAGACTCCTCAAGAAACTCAAGTCGGCGGGGTTAGGCGACAATCTGACAGCGTGGATCAAAGACTGGCTCACTGGAAGAAAACAACGAGTTCTACTCAACGGACAGGCCTCCGAGTGGCTCCCGGTCACAAGTGGAATCCCACAGGGGTCAGTGCTGGGACCCATACTCTTCATCATATATATCAACGACCTAGAACTAGGATTAAAATCCAATCTTTCAAAATTTGCCGATGACACAGAGGTGGGTGAGAAGGCCCACACGACGGCAGACTGTGAAATTATCCAGAGAGACCTGGACCAGATCACTCGGTGGTCAGAAAAATGGCAGATGTCCTTCAACACTACCAAATGTAATGTAATGCATATCGGATCCAGAAACAGCAACCACACATACCACATGGGTGGCGAACCACTACATGTAGTGCAAGAGGAAAGAGACCTCGGGGTCACCATCAGCAGTGACTTGAAACAAACAAAACATTGCAAGTCCACCTGTAAGAAAGCCAATACAATGTTTGGGTCCATAGCGAGGAACCTCGAATACAAGACGCCGGGAGTTATGTTATCCTTGTATAATTCGCTGGTAAGGCCCCAACTGGAATACGCCGTGCATTTCTGGTCTCCAAATTACAGGAAAGACATTGAATTACTTGAGAGAGTACAGCGCCTCGCCACGAAGATGATACCGTCACTGAGGACGAAGCCCTATGAAGAGCGACTCGAGCGACTCAACCTCTTCACGTTGGAAAAAAGACGCCTGCGGGGAGACATGATACAAGTCCTTAAGTACCTGAACAAGCTCAGCAACGTTGATCACTCCAAACTCTTCACGCTACAGACTAACCTGAGGACAAGAAACAACGGATAAACATTTCAAGCAAAGCGATGTAATACCGACATCGGCAGGAGTTATTTCTCGAATAGAGTTGTTCGCCACTGGAACAGCCTTCCTGCAGAAGTGGCTAGCGCAAAGAGCATCAACTCCTTCAAGAAACGCATTGATCGCCACTTTGTTGCATCGGGAGTGAACTGAACGTATCCAAGAGTAGGTGCACAAGTGCTTTAATCCTTCCCTGCATGCCACTCCTATGGCAAACGGATTGATTAAATCACTGAAAGCAGGCAGCTTAGTAAAGAGCCAACAGGCTTTCTGCTGCCTGCTAGTTAATGTTTCCATGTTTCCATTTTCCTCCTCCTCCTCCTCCTTCTCCAGCTGTTGTAATGACATCATGATAAACAACCCAAGACTCTGATTGGTCGGTTCGGTCAGTGACGTGTCGTGGGCTTCAGCGATTGGTGGAGCGATGCGATGACGTTTAGGAGGCTCCATTGATTGGCTGAGGTTGATGACGTCATGAAAGCTGCCCTGTGATTGGTGGAGTTTAGTTATGTAGCAAGTTAGCGATGATGTCACACGCGTGGGCTGGACATTGATTTACGAGAGAGAAAAAGGAGAGAGGAGAGTGTGAAAAATGGAGGGAAAATTAAGAGACAGTACCGAGAAATGAGAGAAAAAAGACGTTGTTGGGAAAATATATAAAAAAACACGTTAATTTCTTGCTCTTTTCTCTTGATTAATAATAATAATGATAATAAGGCTGTAGAGACTGAAAAAAAGAAAAATGGGAAAATTGAGAGAAAGGATCAAAGGAGGGAGAGAAAATAGACTTGTGGAAAATATATATGAAAAGAGTTAAATTCTTGCTATTTTCTTCTCGAGATTAAGATTGATTTCAATAAAGATATAGAATTAAAAATAGTGTGAAATTTGAGTAAATGGACCAAGGGAGGGAATAGAAAAAGACTTTTTGTGGAAGAGAGAGAGAGAGAGAGAGAGAGAGAGAGAGAGAGAGAGAGAGAGAGAGAGAGAGAGAGAGAGAGAGAGAGAGAGAGAGAGAGAGAGAGAGAGAGAGAGAGAGAGAGAGAGAGAGAGAGAGAGAGAGAGAGAGAGAGATTTACTTAGATTTACATAGAAAATCAGACCACACAGACCCCATGGTCCAGACTAGGTGGTCTGTCCTTAAACCTAAGTGATTTTACATTAATCAGATGGCTCCTAAACGTTGCATTTCTACTCTAGTTGATATTAAGTTGAAGGAAGTGACGGTCGAGCTTATTTTTGAAGGAGTCAATCGTGTTACACTGTACCACTGATGGTGGAAGCTTATTCCATTCTCGCACTACAACGTTGGTGAAGAAAAATTTGGTGCAGTCTGAATTTACTTGTCTACATTTGAGTTTTACGCCATTGTTCCTCGTGCGCAAAGTGTCATCGATCATAAACAATGTTGATCTGTCTACATTCGTGAAACCATTAAGTATTTTAAAACATTCGATCAGTTTTCCTCGGAGGTGACGTTTCTCAAGAGAGAACATGTTAAGGGTAGAAAGCCTTTCTTCGTAGGATTTGTTGCGTAAGGAAGGGATCATTTTCGTTGCCCGACGCTGAACACCTTCTAATTTAGCAATATCCTTTGCATGATGGGGAGACCAAAACTGTACCGCATATTCCAAGTGGGGTCTGACTAAACTATTGTAGAGCGGGAGTATTACATCTTTATTCTTGAATAAAAAGTTTCTTTTAATGAAGCCCAACATTCTGTTCGCTTTATTTGCTGCATCGATGCATTGCTGTGAGAATTTGAGGTTTGACGCGATTTTGATCCCCAAGTCCTTGACGCATTGAACGCTTTTGAGTTTAACGCCGTGCATTTCGTAATCGAACTTCTTATTCCTCGTTCCAACTTGAAGGACCTGGCACTTGCTTACGTTAAAGGGCATCTCCCATCTATCCGATCAAGCTGAAATTTTGTGCAAATTCTCTTGGAGGCTTTGCCTGTCTTCGTCAGTGAGAACCGAGTTACCAATCTTTGTGTCGTCTGCAAATTTACTAATGCGATTATTGAGTCCAACATCCACGTCGTTGATGTAAATAATGAAGAGCACTGGGCCAAGAACCGAGCCCTGAGGGACGCCACTAGTGACCGGCGCCCACTCTGAGTTAAATCCGTCAATCACTACTCTTTGTTGTCTGTTGCTCAACCAATTCGCGATCCATTGGTGTACTTGACCGTCAATACTTATTTGCTTTAATTTGTAAAGTAATTTATGGGACTTAAACGGTTTCTGAAATCAAGATAGACTACGTCCAGTGATTTGGTTACGTCATAAACAGTGAAGAGGTCGTTATAAAAGGTTAATAGGTTTGATAGGCAGGATCTTTTGTTTCGGAAGCCATGTTGTGAGTCCCCAGTTAATGAATGGCTTTCAGAGAGAGAGAGAGAGAGAGAGAGAGAGAGAGAGAGAGAGAGAGAGAGAGAGAGAGAGAGAGAGAGAGAGAGAGAGAGAGAGAGAGAGAGAGAGAGAGAGAGAGAGAGAGAGAGAGAGAGAGAGAGAGAGAGAGAGAGAGAGAGAGAGAGAGAGAGAGAGAGAGAGAGAGAGAGAGAGAGAGAGAGAGAGAGATATAGAGAGAGATAGATAAATAAATATATATATATATATATATATATATATATATATATATATATATATATAAATATATATATATATATATATATATATATATATATATATATATATATATATATATATATATATATATATATATATATATATATATATATATATATATATATATATATATATATATATATATATATATATAAACTAAAACGCTCTCCAAATCTAAAATACACTAATAACGATAATAATAAAAATAGACTAAAGCCGCTTGTGAAGAAGAGTTATAAAAAAAAGCGTGTCAAGAATAGCCGTAAAAAAAGGGCGTTTATGATTAATAGATAAAAGAGGAAGAGGAAGAGTTTCACGAATAATTCTAGTGAAGGGAAAGAGGCGGGAAAGTGCTGAGGAGAAAAGTTGTAAAATGGAAATATTGAACGATGAAAAAAAAAAAAAAAAACGGCAAAAGAAAAAACGTAGACGTTTGGGGAAGAACAGCTGCCGAAAGGACGTTTAGGAATGATAGTACTAGAGAGAATTTAAAAAGGTGTTGAAAAGGTTAGCTTAGTTTTTTTTAAAGTTTCGGCCTATAGCGCCGGTAGGCTTTCTTGGTGGGGCCTCGTGGTCGGCCCAGCCCGTTATGGCACAGGCAAGTGTTTCTAATGGCGCCATCTTGCTGCTCTCCGGAGCTTATCTTTGAGCTTCTCTTTAGAGATAGGATCTAGAGTCCGGGTCGATAGGTGGTCTTCAGGAGAACATGTAGGTCGTCTGAGGTCACTTGGCGGTGACTGAAACCTCCCAGCTGTGGCAGTGGACTGGACTCGAACCCGGACGCGGCGCCGGCACGCTAACCACTCAACCACCGCCTCCCCAAATAGAAGGAAACTTAGTAAGAACAGACATACAAAAAGACGGTTATGATGAATATGTATGAGAGACAACGTAAGTAAGTAAGGAAGAAGTGTAGTAGAAGGAGAGATCTTACGAGACATTTGAACAAACTCATTTCGTTGATATGCTCTTAAAAAAGGAATATGAATAACAGCTGAAGAAAAGATACACACATTCATTTATACATCTAGGAAGAAAGGGCAGAGAAAATAGTGCTTATGAAGAATGGGTATAGAGTGTGCACTCAAACAAGGAAAAAAAAAACTACATAAAATAATTCAAACAATGATAAAAAAAACTACATACAATAATTAAATATATGTATATATATATATATATATATATATATATATATATATATATAGATATATATATATATATATATATATATATATATATATATATATATATATATATATATACAAAATATATAAAATAATGAAATTTTGTATCAGAATATTTAATACAAAATACACATAAAATGGTGTAAAATACGTATGAAAAAATATATAAAAAATACACATAAAATAATATAAATTCGTATCAAAATAAATAAAAAAATTCCAAAAAAAGAATGTGTATTTGTATGAAAATAAATATACTAAATACACATAAAATAACGTAAATTTCTATAAAACTATTTACAAAAATACACAAAAATTATTTGAATTTGTATGAAAATAAATTTACAAAATACACATAAAATAAGCTAAATTTGTATTGAAATATATATACAAAATACATAAAATAATGTAATTTTGTATCAGAATATTTAAACAAATACACATAAAATAACAAATTTGTATAACACTATATAAACAAAATACACATTAAATAATGTAAATACGTAAACAAAATATATACAAAATACACATATAATAATGTAAATTTGTATCAAAATAATAAACAAAATACACATAAAATAACGGAAATTTCTATGAAATATATATACAAAAATGCACATAAAATAATTTAAATCTGTATGAAAATAAATATACAAAATACATATAAAATAAGGCAAATTTGTATTAAAAAATACAGAATACACATAAAATAATGTAAATTTGTAAAGGAAAACAACACAAATGCACATGAAATAAAGTAAATTTCTATAAAAATATATATACAAAACACACATTAAATATGGTAAATGCGTATAAAAATAGGTATACAAAATAAAACACATGAAATAATCTAAATTCGTATCGAAATAAATAAAAACAATACCAAAAAAATACTGTAATTTTGAATGAAAATATATATATATATATATATATATATATATATATATATATATATATATATATATATATATATATATATATAAATATATATATATATATATATATATACAAAAGATAAAATAACGAAAACTCAAATACAAATACACATAAAATAATTTAAATTTGAATGAAAATAAATCTACAAAATAAATATAAAATAAGGTAAATTTGTAATGAAATATGTATACAAAATACATATAAAATAATATAAATTTGGTTCAAATATATATACAAAATACACATTAAATAATGTAAATACTTATAAAAATATACATACAAAGTAAGAATAAAATAAAGTAAATTTGTATCAATATAAATCAACTAAATATCAATAATATAATATAAATTTGTGTGAAAATAAATTTACAAAATACATATAACATAACATAAATCTGCATTAAAATCTATACAAAAATTCTCAGAAATAACTTAAATTTGTCTGAAAATATATATACAAAACACACAAAATTAGGTAAATTTGTTTTGAAATATATATACAAAATACCCATGAAATATTGTAAATTTATATCAAAATACATAAACTAATACACATAAAATAACGTATATTTGGATAAAAAAATATATACAAAATATAGATTAAATGATGTATAGATAAACGGAATATCAATCAAATAATGTAAATTTGAATGAAAATGAAGATGCAAAATACACATAAAATAACGCATATTTTTAAAAAAAAAAAAAAAATATATATATATATAGATATATATATATGTCTATATATATATATATATATATATATATATATATATATATATATATATATATATATATATATATATATATATATATATATATATATATACACACGTCAAATAATTAAATTTGTATTAAAATAAATATACAAAATGCACATACAATAAGTTAAATTTGTATTGAAATAGATATGCAAAATACACATAAAATAATATAAATTTGTATCAAAATATGTATACGAATACATATAAAATAACGTAAATTTCTATGAAAATATATATGCAAAATACACGTAAAATGACGTAAATACGTAGAAATATATATATATACAAAATACACCTAAAATAATGTAAACTCGTATTAAAAAAAAAAAAAACGAAATACCACTAAAAGATTATATATATTTATAACAAAATAAATATAGAAAACATACATAAAATAACTAAAAATTGTATAAAAATATATTAAAAATACACAAAATAATTTAAATTTGTATGAAAATAGATATACAAAATACAAATAAAAATAGCCAAATTTGTATTGATATACATATACAAAATACATAATTTTTTTTTAATTTGTATGAAAATATATAAAGAAATACACATAAAATAACGTAAATTTGTATAAAATATGTATATACAAGATACATATTATATAATGTATATATGTAAAAAAAAATATATAACAAATACACATAGAATAATGTAAAATCATATCAAAATAAATTCACAGAATATCAATAAAATAATGTAAATTTGTATGAAAATAAAGATGCAAAATACCCATAAAATAAGGCATATTTCTATAAAAATATATGTACCAAAATGCACATAAAATAGTTCAAATTTGTATGAAAATAAATATACAAAATACATATAAAATACGGGAAATTTCTTTGAAAATATATAAAAATAGACATTAAATAATGTAAATGCGTATAAAAATATGTATATAAAATACACATGAAATAAATAAACAAAATACCAGTAAAATAATGTAAAATATATATATATATATATATATATATATATATATATATATATATATATATATATATATATATATATATATATATATATATATATATATATATATATATATATATATATATATATATATATATATATATATATATATATATATATATATATATATATATATATATATATATATATATATATATATATATATATATATATATATATATATATATATATATATATATATATATATATATATATATATATATATATATATATATATATACAAATACATAAAATATATACACACATAAAATTATATAAATTCGTATAAAAATAAATCAACAAAATACAAATAAAATAATATAAATTTGTGTGAAAATAATTTTATAAAATACACATAACATAACTACAATTTGTATTAAAAGCAATACAAAAATACACAGAAATGATTTAAATTTGTATGAAAATAGATATACAAAATACACATAAAATTAGGTAAATTTGTTTTGAAATATATAGACAAAATACACATAAAATATTGTAAATTTGTATCAAAATATAAAAACAAATACACATAAAATAAGGTAAATTTGTTTAAAAATAAATATACAATATATACATTAAATAATGTAAATATGTATAAAAAATATATACAAAATACACATAGAATAATGGAAAATCGTATCAAAATAATTAAACAGACTATCAATAAAATAATATAAATTTGTATGAAAATAAAGATGCAAAATACCCATAAAATAACATATATATATATATATATATATATATATATATATATATATATATATATATATATATATATATATATATATATATATATATATATATATATATATATATATATATATATATATATATATATATATATATATATATATATATATATATATATATATATATATGAAATATATATATATATATATATATATATATATATAAATATATATATATATATATATATATATATATATATATATATATATATATATATATATATATATATATATATATATATATATATATATATATATATATATATATATATATATATATATATATATATATATATATATATATATATATATATATATATATATATATATATATATATATATATATATATATATATATATATATACGAATACACATAAAATAAAGTAAATTTCTATAAAAATATATATACAAAATACACATAAAATGATGTAAATACGTATAAAAATATATAAATGCAACCTACACATAAAATAATGTAAATTCGTATATAAAAAAAAATAAAAATAAAAGAATGTGTATTTGTATGAAAATAAGTACACAAAATACACATAAAATAACGTAAATTTGTATAAAACTATATACAAAAATACACAAAAATAATTAAAATTTGTATGAAAATAGATATACAAAATACACATAAAATAAGCTAAATTTGTTTTGAAATATATATACAAAATACATAAAATAATGTAATTTTCTACCAAAATATTTAAACGAATACACATAGATATCGTAAATTTGTATAAAAAATATGTAAACAAAATACACATAAGATAATGTAAATACGTATACCAAATATATACAAAATACACATATAATAATGTAATTTCGTATCAAAATAAATCAACAAAATACCAATAAAATCATAGTGAAAATGTGTGAAAATAAATATACAAAATACACATAACATAACTAAAATTTGTATTAAAATCTATACAAAAATATACAGAAATAATTTAATTCGTATGAAAATAGATATACAAAATACACATAAAATTAGGTAATTTTTAAAAAAATATATATACAAAATACCCATAAAGTATTGTAAATTTGTATCAAAATATATAAACAAATACCCATAAAATAACATAAATTTGTGTAAAAAAATATATATATATATATATATATATATATATATATATATATATATATATATATATATATATATATATATATATATATATATATATATATATATATATATATATATATATATATATATATATATATATATATATATACAAAATACACATTAAATAATGTAAATGTGTATAAAAGATATATACTAAATTCACAGAGAATAATGTAAAATCGTATCAAAATAGTTGAGCAGAATATGAATAAAATACTGTAAATTTGTATGAAAATAGAGATGCAAATACCCATAAAATATCGCTTATTTGTATAAAAATATGTTTACATACTTTTCCTCTCCCTTCTCTCTATCCTTCCTTTCTCTTATCTCCCTCCTTATTCATCTTCCAACCCTTTCCCTTCCCTTCTCTTTCTCTTCCTTTCCTCTCCCTTCTCTCTATCCTTCCTTTCTCTTATCTCCCTCCTCATTCATCTTCCAACCCTTTCCCTTCCCTTCTCTTTCTCTTCCTTTCCTCTCCCTTCTCTCTATCCTTCCTTTCTCTTATCTCCCTCCTTATTCATCTTCCAACCCTTTTCCTTTCCTTCTCTTTCTCTTCCTTTCCTCTCCCTTCTCTCTATCCTTCCTTTCTCTTATCTCCTTCTATGTTCATC
The DNA here is from genome assembly GCF_024679095.1 of Eriocheir sinensis. NCBI lineage: Eukaryota > Metazoa > Arthropoda > Malacostraca > Decapoda > Varunidae > Eriocheir > Eriocheir sinensis. The sequence goes on along the minus strand of NW_026110617.1, from coordinate 617,267 downwards.
TTCCAACCCTTTCCCTTCCCCTCTCTTTCTCTTCCTTTCCTCTCCCTTCTCTCTATCTTTCCTTTCTCTTATCTCCCTCTATGTTCATCTTCCAACCCTTTCCCTTCCCTTCTCTTTCTCTTCCTTTCCTCTCCCTTCTCTCTATCCTTCCTTTCTTTTATCTCCCTCTTTGTTCATCTTCCAACCCTTTCCCTTCCCTTTGACTCAATATGCGACCAAGAAGTAAAAAAGTACTTGGACAAACTCGACACGAACAAATCAACGGGACCCGACAGTTTGTCCCCGCGGTTATTAAAAGAGCTTAAACAACAAATACTTCAACCACTTACTAACATATTCAACCGGTCAGTTCAAATAAACAAGGTCCCGGAAGACTGGAAGATGGCGAACGTAACACCGAATTTTCAAAATAGGAGACAAAAGCGTTGCATTAAACTACAGGCCCATAAGTTTGACATCAGTGGCAGGAAAAATACTCGAAAAGATTATTAGAGATAAACTTGTTAAGTTTCTAGAAAACAATAATATAATCTCCGACACCCAGCATGGCTTCAGAAACAAGCGCTCCTGCCTAACGAATTTATTAGACTTCTTCCAAGGTATATATAAGAACTGGGATGCCCACATTCCCAGTGATGTTATATACCTGGACTTTCAGAAAGCCTTCGACAAGGTACCGCACGAGCGACTCCTTAAAAAACTGCACTCGGCGGGCATCGGAGCCAATCTGATCGCGTGGATAAGAGATTGGCTCACCGACAGAAAACAACGAGTACTACTCAACGGACAGCCTTCCGATTGGCTTCCAGTCACTAGTGGAGTGCCTCAGGGGTCAGTGCTGGGACCCATCCTCCTTATCATATATATCAATGACCTAGAATCAGGACTGAAATCCACAATATCGAAATTTGCAGATGACACCAAGGTGGGTGGAGATGCCCTCAAAGACCGACTGCGAAATAATTCAGAAAGACCTCAATCACATTATCGAATGGTCGGAAAAATGGCAAATGTCTTTTAATGTTGACAAATGCAAAGTCATGCACATTGGGTCCCAAAATAATAACCATACATACATCATGAATGGGAGACCTCTGCAAGCGATGCAGAAGGAAAAGGATCTTGGAGTCACTATCAGCAGTGACCTGAAACACGCGAATCACTGTAAAAAAGCATACAACAAGGGCAACATTATGCTCGGGTTCATAGCGAGGAACTTCGAGTGTAAAACACCAGACGTGATGCTATCCTTGTATAATTCCATGGTAAGGCCGCACCTCGAGTATGCAGTGCAGTTCTGGTCTCCCAATTACAGAAAGGACATTGCTCTACTGGAAAGGATTCAGCAACGCGCCACAAAGATGATTCCAACCTTCAGGGCTCAACCGTACGAGGAACGACTCAAGCGACTCAATCTCTTTACATTGGAGAAAAGACGCCTACGAGGGGATATGATTCAAGTCTTCAAGTATCTAAAAAAGTTCAATAACGTCGATTACTCCAAATTCTTTGAACTGCAAACCAACTCAAGAACTAGAAATAACGGTTTACCCATTCAGTCGAGTCGATGTAACACAGACATTGGAAGGAGTTTCTTTTCAAACCGAGTCATCCGCCACTGGAACAATCTTCCCTCAAAAGTAGTAAATGCGAATACCATCAACTCCTTCAAATATAGAATCGACCGTCATTTCGCTGCGTCGGGAGTAAACTGAATAACGAGGAGCTTCCATCTGCTCCTCAATATCGAGGTGCTTTCATCTGCTCACTAAGCCCCAAGTGGCGGTCGAGCAGATTAAATCACCCAAGCGGGCGACCTCGTAATGAGCCAATAGGCTTTCTGTTGCCTGCATTTCCATGTTTCCATGTTTCCATGTTTATCTTCCTTCCCTCTCCCTTCTCTCTATCCTTCCTTTCCCTTATCTCCCTCTATGTTCATCTTCCAACCCTTTCCCTTCCCTTCTCTTTCTCTTTCTTTCCTCTCTCTTCTCTCTATCCTTCCTTTCTCTTATCTCCCTCTATGTTCATCTTCCAGCCACTTCCCTTCCTTTCTCTTCCTTTCCTCTCCCTTCTCTCTATCCTTCCTTTCTCTTATCTCCCTCCTTATTCATCTTCCAGCCCCTTCCCTTCCTTTCTATCCCTTTCCTCTCCCTTCTCTCTATCCTTCCTTTCTCTTATCTCCCTCTATGTTCATCTTCCAACCCTTTCCCTTCCCTTCTCTTCCTTTCCTCTCCCTTCTCTCTATCCTTCCTTTCTCTTATCTCCCTCCTTATTCATCTTCCAGCCCCTTCCCTTCCTTTTTATCCCTTTCCTCTCCCTTCTCTCTATCCTTCCTTTCTCTTATCTCCCTCTATGTTCATCTTCCAACCCTTTCCCTTCCCTTCTCTTTCTCTTCCTTTCCTATCCCTTCTCTCTATCCTTCCTTTCTCTTATTTCCTTCTTTGTTCATCTTCCAACCCTCTCCCCTTCCTTTCTCTTTCTCTTCCTTTCCTCTCCTCTCCATCCTTCGTTTCTTTCATCCCCCCTTATCTGCTAGCCATCAACATCTAACCACCAGCATCTTCTACCTCTGCATCCATTTACCTTTCCTTTTCCCTCCCTTCCCCATTCACTTACCTTCCCTTTTCCATCCCTTCCCTTCTTTCCCTTCACCTTCCCCTTCCCCCGTCTTCTAACCTACCATACTAACCATCTATCTTACTAACTATCTCCTAACCACAGCATCTTCTGACCACCTCTCTACCGTCCCCAGCATCTCCTTACCTTGTTGCTCTCACAGATGCTGACGGTTCAACCACCAGCGCTCCCGAAGACTCTTGAACTTGCGTACGCCCTTGCAGTGGTTGAAGGCCGTGTCGCCCGGCTCCCGCACCAACTCGCACTCGTGGTTGTTGGATATGAGCGTGAGGTTGATCTTCTGGCGATTCCCCTTGATCAAGACGCCCTCCTTCTCTTCGCAAGTCTGGGGAGGGTGAGGGAAGGGAGGGAGATGGAGGAAGAAAGAGAGAACGGTGAAGAATGGATAGAGTAGAGCAGAAGAAGGAAAGGGATTGACGAGGATGGAAAGAGAAAGGAAAGGAAGGGTTGTGAGGGAGATGAGGAAAGGATTGGAAAATAAGGTAAAGGAAAGGGAAAGGGAAGGGAAGGGAGAAAGGGAGGATGGTGAGGAATGGATAGGGTATAGCAGAAAAAGGAAAGGGATTGAAGAGCGTGGTAAGGGGCGGGGAAGATTGCTCCCTCTTGCACGAGGGAGCACGGGCCTTTGCCAAAGGCGGCCCGTAGCAGGGAGCCGACAGACCGACTCTATCGGCGATCGAAATCTAGCCGACCAAGTCTGTCTGTCGACGAGGACTGGCGTGTCTCTGGTGGTAAGGGAAAGGGGAAGGAAAGGAATGGTTGTGAGGGAGATGAGGAGAGGATTGTGAAGAAGGTATAGGAAAGGGAAAGGAAAGGGAGGGTAGAGAAAATTAGAATAGAGAAGGGAGAAAGGGAGGTTGGCGAAGAATGGCTAGGGTAGAGCAGAAGAAGGAAAGGGATTGAAGAGGATGGAAAGGGAAAGTAAAGGAAGGGTTGTGTGGGGTCCACGAGACAGTTTTTGGGTCGGAAGTCGGTAAATATAAGAGGCTGAGTAAGACAGTCTGGCAACGTTGCTAGATAGTAAAGATGTCCAAGAGTAGAATCCTAAATTAGCCTAACAAAGAAAATAACCTTTCCTAACTTTATTTAACCTAACCGAAAAAGTAGACCAACAGTGGGATGGCAGGATGGAGTAGATTATATGAGGGAATTTCCCCAGATAGTCAAAAATGCCGGAGAGTAGAATCCTAAATTAGTCTAACGGAGGAAATACCTATCCTAACCCTACCTAATCTAACCAAAAATGTAGACCAAAAGTGAGATGGCAGGATGGAGTAGAGTATATGATAGTAAAAATGCCCAAGAGTAGAATCCTAAATTAGTCTAACGGAGGAAATACCTATCCTAACCCTTTCTAACCTAACCAAAAAGAAGTAGACCGAAAGTGAGATGGCAAGATGGAGCAGAGGGACACATGAGAGACTGATGCCAGGCGGAAGACGAGTTTTTTTTTTTCTTTCTTTTTACGTTGTTGCCTATTGCGCCGGTAGGCATCTTCCCGGAGGGGCCTGATGGTCGGCCCAAGGCTTCTTCCAGGTGGGGCCTGATGGTCGGCCCAGCCCGTTCTGGCGCAGGCGAGTGTTTATAGTGGCGCCATCTTGCATTGGCTCATGCTGCCCCCCGGAACTCGTACTTGATTCGCTTGGACGGCTTCCTCTAGAGTCCGGGTTGATGGGTGGTCTTCAGGACAGCATGTGGGTAGTTTTAAGCCACTCGGCGGTGACCGAAAAATCCGAGTGGTAGCGTGAGGATTCGAACCCGCGTCGTCCATCACGCGGCGAATGTGGGTCCAGTACGTTATCACTTCGGCCACCGCCTACCACGCCTACCGGGTGACGCGGAGCAGAGTGGCTTGGGAGTGGCTTGTTTGTGGCCACCTCTTGGCTTAGTGCTGATTAAGTCCTTACAGGTGGAGACAGGTTGCCAAAATGAAATGAATCTCCCAATGCATAAAAAACTAATGCAAATTGAAGTACACGTTTACAAGTTAAGTATTTATTTATTGTATTTATTATTCATTAGGGTGGTGGGGCCTGATGTGGGGCGAAGAGGAGGCGGCAGGGGGGGGGAAGCAATATGCCAGTCACGTACGCGCTGCCTCACGGGCCAGGCACAGGTCTCCGGAGCAAAGTCCATCCAGCTGCGAGCAGGGCCGTGTGATGCAGGAAAGCTGCTGTTGTTTTTTGTACATATTTTTTCCCTTCCCATCTCTACGCATACTCGTGATTTGTTTTATATGATAGTGAGTAAATTGTGATTATTTTTTGTATTTTATGGTAAAGAGATTAACTTAATTCTACAGTAAATCTAGTGAATAGTTTTTATTTTTACATTAAAGGAAGCAGCTCCAAGGCAAAAAAAAAAAAAAAAAAAAATCAAGCAGAAAAAAAATAGCCCGGTAATCAATGCCCCACAAAAGTGTATGGAAGAGTGGCCAAAAGAGAGGTCAATCTCGAGCGGAGAGGTTTCTTGATACTCTCCTCTTGAAAGAGGTCAAGTCGTAGGCAGGAGGAAATACAGACGAAGGAAGACTATTACAGAGTTTACCAGTGTAAGGGATGAAAGAATGATAATGCTGGTTATCTTTGCATAAGGGATTTGGAGAGTAGAGGGATGAGCTAGAGTAGAAAGTCGAGTGCAGCGGTGCCGCGGGAGGGGGGGAGACATGCAGTAAGCAAGTTCAGAAGAGCAGTCAGCATGAAATATCGATAGATGATAAAAAGAGAGGCAACATGGCGGAGGAATTTAAGAAACAAAAGACTGTTAGTAAGAGGGGAGTTGAAGAGTCTTATTCTGTGGTAATAAGATCTTATTTTTATTCTAGGGTGGAGTGATTGTCTCTAGTTTCTGGTAAAGAGAGGCTGCTGTGATCAAATAAGAGTGAGAGTAACTAAAACTATGGTTGAAAATGTTTATACCACGTTTGATTATCGCTGCTTTTTACGGTAACTATCAAATCAAGTATGGAAAAAACAGTAAGGATTCTCCGACAAAGTTTTCTTGATTGCCTCGGCCATTTGAAACTTGGTGCAAAGTGCGTCAGAGATGAGGTAGAGAGTTTTTGTGGAAAGATTTGCGAGCGCATGGACTTCCAACGCTAAATTTCAGTTACAAAATTATAATACAAAATGCACATCATAAAAAAGTTGATAATGTTAGTACGATGTTAGAATTAATGGAACTACTAAAATTACCACAACTACTACTACTACTACTACTACTACTACTACTACTACAACTACTACTATAACCAAGGCAACAACAACTGTAATAATACGTAACATCGACGATGATAATAATAATAATTACAATAATAATAGTAATAATAATAATATGATAATAACAAAAACAATCGTATAAAAGACATTTCTAAACACGACTTGGGTACATTACTTTGCATATCATTTTATTTTCACCTTTATAATAATCTCCATCAACACTTCCTCACCACGACAGACAAAGGACGGCAAGCAGCACTCACAGATAACGGGAGCACCGCTGATTGGCACCGAGAGCCAGCAACAGCACCCAACACACTATCTCTCTGAGCGACCTAACCCAACAGTCTTCTCCGCGATGGTCAGGTTTTCCACTCGACACCTCATACAAAAGAAATTCCCTGTGCTGTGTAACTTCCTCAAAAACCTCTCACCTCAATGAACACTCTATATTATGAGAAGTTTCCTGTATAGTTTCCACGGATTTCTTACCTTTAATACCAACAGCAAATAATATATATATAAATATATATATATATATATATATATATATATATATATATATATATATATATATATATATATATATATATATATATATATATATATATATATATATATATATATATATATATATATATATATATATATATATATATATATAAATTTCTCTTTTATGAACACCCAGCAAAATATTATAAACGATATCCTATATAGTTTCCATTGATTTCATACGTTTAATAACAACACCAAATGCTATATATAAATTACTCTCTTCTATGAACACCCAGCAAAATATTATAAGAGATATCTCGTATAGTTTCCACAGATTTCTAACCTTTAATATCAACATCAAATGCTATTCATACATTTTTCGTAGTTTTTGTGCTTGTGTTTGGTTTTGGAAGCTTATCAACTTGTGTGGAGGTCATTAAAGTGTGTGGCTGATTACACGAATAACAATATCAATAACAATAACGGTGAACATGATGATGATAAGGAATATAATAAAAGATAAAAGCAACATCAACAATAAAGCCTAACCATTATATTCTCCCGTATTTTAAACCATTATATTCTCCTGTATTTTAAACCATTATATTCTCCCGTATTTTAAACCATTATATTCTCCTGTATTTTAAACCATTATATTCTCCCGTATTTTAAACCATTATATTCTCCCGTATTTTAAACCATGATATTCTCCCGTATTTCAAACCATTATATTCTCCCGTATTTTAAACCATTATATTCTCCTGTATTTTAAGCCATTATATTCTCCCGTATTTTAAACCATTATATTCTCCCGTATTTTAAACCATTATATTCTCCCGTATTTTAAACCATTATATTCTCCCGTATTTTAAACCATTATATTCTCCCGTATTTTAAACCATTATATTCTCCCGTATTTTAAACCATTATATTCTCCCTTATTCTAAACTGTTATATTCTCCCGTATTTTAAACCATTATATTCTCCCGTATTTTAAACCATTATATTCTCCCGTATTTTAAACCATTATATTCTCCCGTATTCTAAACTGTTATATTCTCCCGTATTTTAAACCATTATATTCTCCCGTATTTTAAACCATTATATTCTCCCGTATTTCAAACCATTATATTCTCCCGTATTTTAAACCATTATATTCTCCCGTATTTTAAACCATTATATTCTCCCGTATTTCAAACCATTATATTCTCCCGTATTTAAACCATTATATTCTCCCGTATTTCAAACCATTATATTCTCCCGTATTTCAAAGCATTATATTCTCCCGTATTCTAAACTGTTATATTCTCCTGTATTTTAATCCATTATATTCTCCCGTATTTTAAACCATTATATTCTCCCGTATTTCAAACCATTATATTCTCCCGTATTTTAAACCATTATATTCTCCTGTATTTTAAACCATTATATTCTCCCGTATTTCAAACCATTATATTCTCCCGTATTTTAAACCATTATATTCTCCCGTATTTTAAACCATTATATTCTCCTGTATTTTAATCCATTATATTCTCCCGTATTTTAAACCATTATATTCTCCCGTATTTCAAACCATTATATTCTCCCGTATTTTAAACCATTATATTCTCCCGTATTTTAAACCATTATATTCTCCCGTATTTCAAACCATTATATTCTCCCGTATTTTAAACCATTATATTCTCCCGTATTTCAAACCATTATATTCTCCCGTATTTCAAACCATTATATTCTCCTGTATTTCAAACCATTATATTCTCCCGTATTTCAAACCATTATATTCTCCCGTATTTTAAACCATTATATTCTCCCGTATTTTAAACCATTATATTCTCCCGTATTTCAAACCATTATATTCTCCCGTATTTTAAACCATTATATTCTCCCGTATTTCAAACCATTATATTCTCCCGTATTTCAAACCATTATATTCTCCCGTATTTTAAACCATTATATTCTCCCGTATTTCAAAGCATTATATTCTCCCGTATTTCAAACCATTATATTCTCCCGTATTTCAAACCATTATATTCTCCCGTATTTCAAACCATTATATTCTCCCGTATTTCAAACCATTATATTCTCCCGTATTTCAAACCATTATATTCTCCCGTATTTTAAACCATTATATTCTCCCGTATTTTAAACCATTATATTCTCCCGTATTTCAAACCATTATATTCTCCCGTATTCTAAACTGTTATATTCTCCCGTATTTTAAACCATTATATTCTCCCGTATTCTAAACTGTTATATTCTCCCGTATTTTAAACCATTATATTCTCCCGTATTTCAAACCATTATATTCTCCCGTATTCTAAACTGTTATATTCTCCTGTATTTTAATTCATTATATTCTCCCGTATTTTAAACTGTTATATTCTCCTGTATTTCAAACCATTATATTCTCCCGTATTCTAAACTGTTATATTCTCCTGTATTTTAATCCATTACATTCTCCCTTTTCTCTTTCTTTAATACGTACAAACTAAGGTAAATATTAATCAACAAAGAGAGGCCAAGTTCATCATCTCTTCTCTCGTGCTCCTTTTCTTTTCCTTCGTTATTATATACAAACAAATAAGACAAACAACAATCAACAAAGACACGAAATCACTACCTTACATTGAGATCGTCGTCGTTGCTGTTATTTTGGTATTTAGGTGCAAACACAACAAGAGTTAACTCGGTTTCGGAGTCTACGTACAGTTAGTAATATAAGGGTTAGTTTTTTTACGTTTAATTCTACGGTGTTTCACTGTTATTTTCATTAATTGGGACGAGGTAAGGAAGGAATGAAAGAGAAGGGAAGGGGAGCAGGGAGGGAAAGTGGAAGGGGAGGAGGGAGAGAAATGGGAAGTGGAGAGAGAGAGCGAGAAAGGAGAGAGGGAAAGGGGGAAGAAAGGGAAGGGAAAGTGGAGGAAAAGGGGGAAGAGATGCGGTAAAGGAGAGAAAGGGGAGAGAAAAGGAAGGGAAAGGGAGAAGAGGTGAGGGAAGGGAGAGGAAAGGGGAGAGAAAGTGAAGGGAAAGGGAGAAGAGGTGAGGTAAAGGAGAGGAAAGGGGAGAGAAATGGGAGAGAAAGTGAAGGGAAAGGGGGAAGAGGTGAGGGAAAGGAGAGGAAAGGGAGAGAAAAGGAGGGGATAGAGGGAAGAGGTGAGGGAAGGAGAAGAAAGGGAGGAAAGGAGAGGAAAGGAGAAAATTGGGTGGGGAAAGGGTGAGGGAAAAGAGAGGAAAGGGGAGATAAAAGGGAGGGAAAATGGGAAGAGGTGAGAGGTGAGGAAAATGGAAGGGGAAGGAATAAGGGAAAGGGAAATGGGGTGAGAGAAAATGGATGGAAAGGAGAGGAAAAGGGGAAAGAGGCAAGGGAAAGGGAAGGGAGGGAAGGAAGGGGAGGGGGAAGGAAAGGGGTGAGAGAAGGAAAGGGAGGGGTGGTGGAGAGGGGAGGGAAAGGGAAGGGAGGGAAGGAAGGGAAGGGGAAGGAAAGGGTGAGAGAAACATGGAAACATGGAAACATGGAAAAGCAGGCAACAGAAAGCCTATTGGCTCATTACGAGGTCGCCCGCTTGGGTGATTTAATCTGCTCGATCGCCACTTGGGGCTTGGTGAGCAGATGAAAGCACCTCGATATTGAGGAGCAGATGGAAGCCCCTCGTTATTCAGTTTACTTCCGACGCAGCGAAATGACGGTCGATTCTATATTTGAAGGAGTTGATGGTATTCGCATTCACTACTTCTGAGGGAAGATTGTTCCAGTGGCGGATGACTCGGTTTGAAAAGAAACTCCTTCCAATGTCTGTGTTACATCGACTCGACTGAATGGGTAAACCGTTATTTCTAGTTCTTGAGTTGGTTTGCAGTTCAAAGAATTTGGAGTAATCGACGTTATTGAACTTTTTTAGATACTTGAAGACTTGAATCATATCCCCTCGTAGGCGTCTTTTCTCCAATGTAAAGAGATTGAGTCGCTTGAGTCGTTCCTCGTACGGTTGAGCCCTGAAGGTTGGAATCATCTTTGTGGCGCGTCGTTGAATCCTTTCCAGTAGAGCAATGTCCTTTCTGTAATTGGGAGACCAGAACTGCACTGCATACTCGAGGTGCGGTCTTACCATGGAATTATACAAGGATAGCATCACGTCTGGTGTTTTACACTCGAAGTTCCTCGCTATGAACCCGAGCATAATGTTGCCCTTGTTGTATGCTTTTTTACAGTGATTCGCGTGTTTCAGGTCACTGCTGATAGTGACTCCAAGATCCTTTTCCTCCTGCATCGCTTGCAGATCCTCCTGGTGGAGAGGGGAGGGAAAGGGAAGGGAGGGAAGGAAGGGGAGGGGGAAGGAAAGGGTGAGAGAAGGAAAGGGAGGGGTGGTGGAGAGGGGAGGGAAAGGAAAGGGAGGAAAGGAAGGGGAAGATGAAGTAAGGGGTGAGAGACGGAACGGGTGGGGTGGGGGAGAGGGGAGGGAAAGGGAAGGGAGCGAAGGAAGGGGAAGGGGAAGGAAAGGGTGAGAGAAGGAAAGGGAGGGGTGCTAGAGAGGGGAGGGAAAGGAAGGAGGGAAGGAAGGAAGGGGAAGGAAAGGGTGAGAGAACGAAAGGGAGGGGTGGTGGCGAGGGAAGGAAAGGGAAGGAGGAAAGGAAGGGAAGATGAAGGAAAGGGTGAGAGAAGGAAAGGAGGGGTGGTGGAGAGGGGAAGGAAAGGAAGGGAGGGAAGGAAGGAAGGGGAAGGAAAGGGAGAGAGAAGGAAAGGGAGGGGTGGTGGAGAGGGAGGGAAAGGGAAGGAGGAAGGAAGGAAGGAGGGAAGGAAAGGGTGAGAGAAGGAAAGGGAGGGGTGGTGGAGAGGGGAGGGAAAGGGAAGGGAGGGAAGGAAGGGGAAGGAAAGGGTGAGAGAAGGAAAGGGAGGGGTGGTGGAGAGGAGGAAAGGAAGGGAGGGAAGGAAGGAAGGGGAAGGAAAGGGTGAGAGAAGGAAAGGAGGGGTGGTGGAGAGGGAGGAAGGAAGGAGGGAAGGAAGGAAAGGGGAAGGAAAGGGTGAGAGAAGGAAAGGGAGGGGTGGTGGAGAGGGGAGGGAAAGGGAAGGGAGGGAAGGAAGGGAAGGGGAAGGAAAGGGTGAGAGAAGGAAAGGGAGGGGTGGTGGAGAGGGGAGGGAAAGGGAAGGGATGGAAGGAAAGGGGAAGGAAAGGGTGAGAGAAGGAAAGGTAGGGGTGGTGGAGAGGGAAGGGAAAGGGAAGGGAGGGAAGGAAGGGAAGGGGAAGGGAGGAAAGGAAGGGGAAGGGGAAGGAAAGGGTGAGAGAAGGAAAGGGAGGGGTGGTGGAGAGGGGAGGGAAGAGGAAGGAGGAAGGAAGGGAAGGGTAAGGAATGGGTGAGAGAAGGAAAGGGAGGGGTGGTGGAGTGGGGAGGGAAAGGGAAGGGAGGAAAGGAAGGGGAGGGGAAGGAAAGGTGAGAGAAGGAAAGGGAGGGGTGGTAGAGAGGGAGGGAAAGGGAAGGGAGGGAAGGAAGGAAGGGGAAGGAATGGGTGAGTGAAGGAAAGGGAGGGGTGGTGGAGAGGTGAGGGAAGAGGAAGGAGGAAAGGAAGGGAAGGGGAAGGAAAGGGTGAGAAGGAAAGGGAGGTGGTGGAGAGGGGAGGGAAAGGAAAGGGAGGAAAGGAAGGGGAAGGGGAAGGAAAGGATGAGAGAAGGAAAGGGAGGGTGGTGGAGAGGGAGGGAAAGGAAGGGAGGGAAGGAAGGGAAGGGAAGGAAGGAAAGGGTGAGAAGGAAAGGGAGGATGGTGGAGAGGGGAGGGAAAGGGAAAGGAGGGAAGGAAGGGGAAGGGGAAGGAAAGGGTGGGAGAAGGAAAGGGAGGGGTGGTAGAGAGGGGAGGAAAGGGAAGGAGGAAGGGAAGGAAGGAAGGGGGAAGGAAAGGAGGGGTGGTGGAGAGGGGAGGAAGGGAGGGAAGGAAAGGTAAGGGGAAGGGAGGAAAGGAATGGGTAGGGGAAGACAAGGGTGAGAGAAGGAAAGGGAGGGGTGGTGGAGAGGGAGGGAAAGGAAGGAGGGAAGGAATGGGAAGGGGAAGGGAGGAAAGGAAGGGGTAGGGGAAGAAAAGGGTGAGAGAAGGAAAGGGAGGGTGGTGGAGAGGGGAGGGAAGAGGAAGGGGAAAGGAAGGGAAGGGGAAGGAAGGGTGAGAGAAGGAAAGGGAAGGTGGTGGAGAGAGGAGGGAAAGGAAGGGAGGAAAGGAAGGAAGGGGAAGGAAAGGGTGAGAGAAGGAAAGGGAGGGGGGGTAGAGAGGGGCGGAAGAGGAAGGGAGGAAGGAAGGAAGGGGAAGGAAAGGTGAGAGAAGAACAGGGAGGGGTGGTGGAGAGGGGAGGAAGGGGAAGGAGGAGAAAGGGGAAGGGAAGGAAAGGGTGAGAGAAGGAAAGGGAGGGTGGTGGAGAGAGGGAGGGAAAGGGAAGGAGGAAGGAAGGAAGGGGAAGGAAAGGGTGAGAAGGAAAGGAGGGGTGGTAGAGAGGGAGGGAAAGGGAAGGAGGGGAGGGGGAAGGAAAGGGTGAGAGAAGGAAAGGGAGGGTGGTAGAGAGGGGAGGAAAGGAAGGGAGTGAAGGAAGGAAGGGGAAGGAAAGGGTGAGAGAAGGAAAGGAGGGGTGGTGGAGAGGGAGGGAAGAGGAAGGAGGAAAGGAAGGGGAGGGAAGGAAAGGGTGAGAGAAGGAAAGGGAGGGTGGTGGAGAGGGAGGGAAAGGGAAGGAGGGAAGGAAGGAAGGGGACGGAAAGGGTGAGAGAAGGAAAGGGAGGGGTGGTAGAGAGGGAGGGAAAGGGAAGGGAGGGAAGGAAGGAAGGGGAAGGAAAGGGTGAGAGAAGGAAAGGGAGGGTGGTGGAGAGGGGAGGGAAGAGGAAGGGAGGAAAGGAAGGGGAAGGGAAGGAAAGGTGAGAAGGAAAGGGAGGGGTGGTGGAGAGGGAGGAAAGGGAAGGAAGGAAGGAAGGAAGGGGAAGGAAAGGGTGAGAGAAGGAAAGGGAGGGTGGTGGAGAGGGAGGAAAGGAAGGAGGAAGGAAGGGAAGGGGAAGGAAAGGTGAGCGAAGGAAAGGGAGGGGTGGTGGAGAGGGGAGGGAAAGGGACGGGAGGGAAGGAAGGGGAAGGGAAATTAAAGGGTGAGAGAAGGAAAGGGAGGGGTGGTGGAGATAAAATAGCCAAAATTTGTATAAAACTATATACAAAAATACACAAAAATAATTTAAATTTGTATGAAAAGAAATATACAAAATACATGTAAAATTAGGTAAATTTGTATTGAAATACATATACAAAATACACATCAAATAATGTAAATTTGAATGAAAATATATAAACAAACACACTTAAAATAACGTAAATTTGTATAAAATATATATGCAAGATACACACTAAATAATGTAAATATGTATAAAAAAATATATACAAAAAACAAATAGAATTATGTAAAATCGTATCAAAATAAATACACAGAATATCAATACAATAATGTAAATTTGTATGAAAATAAAGATGCAAAATTAACAAAAAATATCGCATTTTTTATAAAAAATATATATATCAAAATACACATAAAATATTTAAATTTGTATTGAAATAAATATAGAAAATGCATATACAGTAAGGTAAATTTGTATTGAAAGAGATATTCAAAAATACATAAAAAAATGTAAATTTGTTTCAAAATATATATACGAATACACATAAAATAACGTAGATTTCTATAAAAATATATACAAAATACACATAAAATGAAGTAAATACGTATAAAAAAATGAGTACAAAATACACATAAAAATCGTATCAAAATTAATAAACAAAATACCAGTAAAAGAATGTGTATTTTTATAAATATAAATATACAAAATACACAAAAAAATATCGTAAATTTGTATAAAACTATATACAAAAATACACAGAAGTAATTAAATTTGTATGAAAATATATATACAAAATACAGCTAAAATAAGCTAAATTTGAATTGAAATGTACATACAAAATACATAAAATAATGTAAATCTGTATCAAAATATTTATACAAATACATATAATAACGTAGATTTGTTTAAAAATATATAAACAAAATACACATTAAGTAATGTAAATACGTATAAAAAATATGTACAAAATACACATATAATCATGTAATTCGTATCAAAATAAATAAACAAAATAGCAATAAAATAATGTAAATTTGTATGAGAAAACATATACAAATAACGCAAATTTCTATAAAAATATATGTACAAAAATCCATATAAAATAAAGTAAATTTGCATAAAAATATATATACAAAACACACACTAAATAATGTAAATGCGTACATAAAATAACCTAAATTTGTATAAAATTATATACAAAAATACACACAAATAATTTAAATTTGTTTCAAAAGAAATATACAAAATACCCATAAAATTAGGTAAATTTGTATTGAAATACATATACAAAATACACATCAAATAATGTAAATTTGAATGAAAATATATAAACATATACACTTAAAAAAACGTTAATTTGTATAAAATATATATGCAAGATACACATTAAATAATGTAAATGTGTATAAAAAAATATATACAAATAACAAATAGAATAATGTAAAATCGTATTAAAATAAATACACAGAATATCAATAAAATAATGTAAATTTGTATGAAAATAAACATGCAAAATTCCCAAAAATTATCGCATTTTTTATAAAAATATATATACCAAAATACACATAAAATATTTAAATTTGTATTGAAATAAATATACAAAATACGTATACAGTAAGGTAAATTTGTATTGAAAGAGATATTCAAAAATACATATAAAACAATGTAGATTTTTTTCAAAATATATATACGAATACACATAAAATAAAGTAGATTTCTATAGAAATATATATACAAAATACATATGAAATTATGTAAATACGTATAAAAATATATATACAAAATACATATCAAATAATGTAAATTCGTGTCAAAATAAATAAACAAAATATCATGAAAAGAATGTGTATTTGTATGAAAATAGATAATAGATAATAAATTTGTATAAAATATATTTGCAAGATACACATTGAATAATGTAAATATGTATAAAAAAGTATATACAAAAAACAAATAGAATAATGTAAAATCGTATCAAAATAAATACACCGAATATTAATAAAATAATGTAAATTTGTATGAAAATAAAGATGCAAAATTCCCATAAAATAGCGCATTTCTTATAAAAATATATATACCAAAATACACATAAAATATTTATATTTGTATTGAAATAAATATACAAAATGCACATACAATAAGGTAAATTTGTATTGAAAGAGATATGCAAAAATACATATAAAACAATGTAATTTTCTTTCAAAATATATATACGAATACAAATAAAAAAACGTAGATTTCTATAAAAATATATATACAAAATACACATAAAATTAAGTAAATACGTATAAAAAAATGTATACAAAATACACATAAAATAATGTAAGTTCGAATTAAAATAAATAAACAAAATACCAATAAAAGAATGTGTATTTGGATAAATATAAATATACAAAATACACATACAAAATAAACATAAAATAAGGTAGATTTGTAATAAAGTATATGTACAAAATACACATAAAATAATGCAAATTTATATGAAAATATATATATACAAATACACATATAATACCATGAATTTGTATAAAAATATATATTCAAAATAAATATTAAATAATGTAAAAGCGTATAAAAATATATATACAAAGTATATATAAAATAATGTAAATTCGTATCAATATAAATCAACAAAACACCAATAAAATAATATATATTTGAATGAAAATAAATTTACAAAATACAAATAACATAACTAAAATTTGTATTAAAATATATACAAAAATAAATGGAAATAATTTGAGTTTGTATGAAAATAGTATACAAAATACACATAAAACTAGGTAAATTTCTTTTGAAATGTATATTCAAAATAGCCATAAAATATTGTAAATATGTGTCAAAATATATAAAGAAATACACATAAAATAGCGTAAATTTGTATGAAAAATATATACAAAATACACATAGAATAATGTCAATTCGTATCAAAATGAATGAGCAGAATATCAATAAAATAATGTAAATTTGTGTGAAAATAAAGATGCAAAATACCCATAAAATAAAGCATATGTTTATAAAAGTACTGATACAAAAATACACATCGAATAATTAAATTTGTATTAAAATTAATATACAAAATGCGTATATAATAAGGTAAATTTGTATTGAAAAAATATACAACATACAAGTTTACTCATACAAATTTATGTTATATTATTGGTATTTTGTTTATTTATTTTGATACGAATTACATGATTATATGTGTATTTTGTACATATTTTTTTACACGTATTTAGATTATTTAATGTGTATTTTGTTTATATATTTTAACACAAAATTTACCTTATTATATGTGTATTTGTATAAATATTTTGATACAAATTTACTTTATTTCATGTATTTTGTATATATATTTCAATTCAAATTTAGCTTATTTTATCTGTATTTTGTATATCTATTTTCATATGAATTTAATTACTTCTTTGTATTTTTGTATATAGTTTTATACAAATTTACGTTATTTTATGTGTATTTTGTATATTTACATTTATACAAATACACATTCTTTTATTGGTATTTTGTTTATTTATTTTGATACGATTTTACATTATTTTATGAGTATTTTGTATACATTTTTTTTATACGTATTTACTTCATTTTATGTGTATTTTGTATATATATTTTTATACAAATTTAGTTATTTTATGTGTATTTGTATATATATTTTGAAACAAATCTACATTGTTTTATATGTATTTTGCATATCTATTCCAATACAGATTTACCTTATTGTATGTGTATTTTGTATATTTATTTTAATACAAATTAATTTTTTATGTGTATATTGGTATATATATTTTTATAAAAAAAATGCGTTATTTTATGGGTATTTTGCTTCTTTATTTTCATACAAATTTACATTATTTTATTAATATTCAGTGTATTTATTTTGATACGATTTTACATTATTCTATTTGTGTTTTGTATATATTTTTTTATACAAATTTACGTTATTTTAAGTGTATTTGTTTATGTATTTTCATTCAAATTTACATTATTTTATGTGTATTTTGTATATGTATTTCAATACAAATTTACCTAATTTTATGTTTATTTTGTATATTTATTTTCATACAAATTTAAATTATTTTTGTGTATTTTTGTATATAGTTTTATACAAATTTAAGTTATCTTATGTGTATTTTGTATATTTATTTTCATACAAATACACATTCTTTTATTATTATTTTGTTTATTTATTTATGTTTATTTACATTATTTAATGTGTATTTTGTATATATATATTTATACGTATTTACATCCTTTCATGTGTATTTTGTATATTTAAAAAAAATGCGTTATTTTATGGGTATTTTGCATCTTTATTTTCATACAAATTTACATTATTTTATTTACATTCTGTGTATTTATTATGATACGATTTTACATTATTCTATTTGTGTTTTGTATATATATTTTTATACATATTTACATTATTTAATGAGCATTTTGTATATATATTTTATACAAATTTACGTTAATTTAAGTGTATTTGTTTATATATTTTCATACAAATTTAAATTATTTTATGTGTATTTTGTATATGTATTTCTATACAAATTTACCTAATTTTATGTGTATTTTGTATAATTATTTTCATACAAATTTAATTTATTTTTGTGTATTTTTATATATAGTTTTATACAAATTTATGTTATTTTATGTGTATTTTGTATATGTATTTTCATACAAATACACATTCTTTTATTGATATTTTCCTTATTTATTTTGACACGAATTTACATTATTTAATGTGCATTTTGTATATATATTTTTATACGTATTTACATCATTTCATGTGTATTTAGTATATATATTTCTATAGAAATCTACGTTATTTTATGTGTATTCGTATATATATTTTGAAAGAAATCTACATTATTTTATGTGTATTTTGTATATATTTTTCATTACAAATTTGCCTTATTTTATGTTTATTTTTATATCTATTTTCATTCAAATTCAAATCATTTTATGTGCATATATTTATTTGTATTTACGTTATTTTATGTGTATTTTCTATATATATTTTCATTCAAAATTACATTATTTTATCGGTATTTTGCTCATTTATTTCGATACGATTTTAGATTATTTCATGTGTATTTTCTATACATATACTATATATATATATATATATATATATATATATATATATATATATATATATATATATATATATATATATATATATATATATATATATATATATATATATATATATATATATATATATATATATATATATATATATATATATACAAATATACATTCTTTTATTGGAATTTTGTTTATTTATTTGATACGAAATTACATTATTTTATGTATTTTGTATATATTTTCTACGTATTTACATTATTTTATGTATTTTGTTTAAATATTTTCATAAAATTTACGTTATTTTATTGTGTGTATTCGTATCTATTTTGATACAAATTTACATTATTTTATGAAATTTTATATATCTATTTCAATACAAATTTACCTTATAGTATGTCAATTATGTATATTTATGTTAATACAAATTTAATTATTTTATGTGTATTTTCGTATATATTTTTTTTTAAATATGAGTTATTTTATGTGAATTTTGTATATCTATTTTCATACAAATTTAATTCTTTTGTGTATTTTTGTATATACTTTTATATCAATTTTCGTTATTTTATGTGTATTTTGTATATTTATATTTATACAAATACACATTCTTTTATTAGTATTTTGCTTATTTATTTCGATACGAGTTTACATTATTTTATGTGTATTCGTATATATATTTTGAAACAAATTTACATTGTTTTATATGTATTTTTGAATATCTCTCTCAATACAAATTTACCTTACTGTATATGAATTTTGTATATTTATTTCAATACAAATTTAAATATTTTATGTGTATTTTGGTATATATATTTTTTATAAAAAATGCGATATTTTTTGGGAATTTTGCATCTTTATTTTCATACAACCTTACATTATTTTATTGATATTCTGTGTATTTATTTTGATACGATTTTACATTATTCTTTTTGTTTTTTGTATATATTTTTTTTATACACATTTACATTATTTAATGTGTATCTTGCATATATATTTTATACAAATTTACGTTATTTTAAGTGTATTTTGTATATGTATTTCAATACAAATTTACCTAATTTTACGTGTATTTTGTATATTTCTTTTCATACAAATTTAAATTATTTTTGTGTATTTTTGTATTTAGTTTTATACAAATTTAGGTTATTTTATGTACTCATTTACATTATTTAATGTGTGTTTTGTATATATATTTTTATGCAAATTTACTTTATCTTATGTGCATTTTTGTACATATATTTTTATAGAAATTTGCGTTATTTGAATATGTTTTCTCATACAAATTTACATTATTTTATTGTTATTTTGTTTATTTATTTTGATACGAATTACATGATTATATGTGTATTTTGTACATATTTTTTATACGTATTTACATTACTTAATGTATTTTGTTTATATATTTTTAAACAAATCTACGTTATTATATGTATTTGTATAAATATTTTGATATAAATTTACATTATTTTATGTATTTTGTATGTATATTTTAATTCAAATTTAGTTTATTTTAGCTGTATTTTATATATCTATTTTCCTACAAATTTAATTACTTCTGTGTATTTTTGTATATAGTTTTATACAAATTTACGATATTTTATGTGTATTTTGTATATTTATATTTATACAAATACACATTCTTTTATTGGTATTTTGTTCATTTATTTTGATACGATTTTACATTATTTTATGTGTTTTTTGTATTCATTTTTTTATACGTGCTTATTTAATTTTATGTGTATTTTGTATATATTTTTATAGAAATCTACGTTATTTTATGTGTATTCGTATATATATTTTGAAACAAATTTACATTGTTTTATATGTATTTTGCATATCTATTTCAATACAAACTTACAAAAATGCACATAAAATAAAGTAAATTTGCAGAAAAATATATATACAAAACACACATTAAATAATGTAAATGCGTACATAAAATAACCTAAATTTGTATAAAACTATATACAAAAATACAAAAAAAATATTAAAATTTGTATGAAAAGAAATATACAAAATACACATAAAATTAGGTAGATTTTTATTGAAATACATATACAAAATACACATAAAATACTGTAGATTTGAATGAAAATATATAAACAAATACACTTAAATAACGTAAATTTGTATAAAATATATATGCAAGATACACATTAAATAATGAATGTAAATTTGTGTGAAAAGAAAGATGCAAAATTCCCATAAAATTTTTATTATGAAATAAATATACAAAATGTATACTAAATAAATTTGTAAAATGATCAAAATGAAAGTGTAAAACAAAGAATATACATAAAAAGAATGTAAATTGATTCAAAATATATATATACGATAATAAAATAACGTAGATTTCTATAGATATATAAATAAAATACACATGAAATAATGTAAATACGTATAAAATATATATACAAAATACATATAAGTAATGTAAATTCGTGTCAAAATAAATAAACAAAATATCATGAAAGTGTGTGTGTGAAAATAAATAATGAATAATAAATTTGTATGAAATATATATGCAAGATACACATTAAATAATGTAAATATGTATAAAAATAAATATATAAAAAATATATAAATACTGTGAAATCGTATCAAATAAATACACCGAATATTAATAAAATAATGTAAATTTGTATGAAAATAAAGATGCAAAATTCCCATCAAATAGCGCATTTCTTATAAAAATATATATACCAAAATACACATAAAATATTTAAATTTGTATTGAAATAAATATTCAAAATGCACATACAATAAGGTGAACGTCTATTGAGAGATATGCAAAAATACATATAAAACAATGTAAATTTGTTTCAAAATATATATACGAATACACATAAAATAACGTAGATTTCTATAAAAATATATATACAAAATACACATAAAATTAAGTAAATACGTATAAAAAATGTATACAAAATTCACATAAAATAATGTAAATTCGTATAAATATAAATAAACAAAATACCAATAAGAGAATGTGTATTTGTACAAATATAAATATACAAAATGCACATAAAATAACGTAAATTTGTATAAAACTATATACAAAAATACACAGAAGTAATTAAATTTGTATGAAAATGGATATACAAAATACTCACAAAATAAGCTAAATTTGAATTGAAATATATATACAAAATACATAAAACAAAGTAAACTCGTTTCAAAATATTTTTAACAAATACACATATAATGACGTAAATTTGTAAAAAAAATATATAAACAAAATATACATTAAGTAATGTAAATACGTATAAAAAATATGTACAAAATACACATAGAATCATGTAATTCGTATCAAACTAAATAAACAAAATATCAATAAAATAATGTAAATTTGTATGAGAAAACATATACAAATACATATAAAATAACGCTAATTTCTATAAAAATATATGTCCAAAAATGAACATAAAATAAAGTAACTTTGGATAAAAATATATATGCAAAACACACATTAAATAATGTAAATGCGTACATAAAAAAACCTAAATTTGTATAAAACTATATACAAAAATACACAAAAATAATTTAAATTTGTATGAAAAGAAATATACAAAATACACATAAAATTATGTTAATTTGTATTGAAATACATATACAAAATACACAAAATAATGTAAATTTGAAAGAAAATATATAAAAAAAACACATATAATAACGTAAATTTGTATAAAATATATATTCAAAATACACATTAAATAATGTAAATATGTATAAAAAATATATTCAAAACACAAATAGAATAATGTAAAATCATATCAAAATATATACAAAGAATATTAATAAAATAATGTACATTTGTTTGAAAACTAAGATGCAAAATACCTATAAAATAACGCATTTTTTATAAAATTGTATATACTAAAATACACATAAAATATTTGAATTTGTATTAAAATAAATATACAAAATGCAAATACAATAAGGTAAATTTGTATTGAAATAGATATGCAAAATACATATAAAATAAAGTAAATTTGTTTCAAAATATATATACGAATACACATAAAATAACGTAGATTTCTATAAATATATGTATACAAAATACAAATAAAATTAAGTAAATACGAATCAAAAATGTTTACAAAATACACATAAAATAATGTAAATTCGTATAGATATAAATAAACAAAATACCAATAAGAGAATGTGTATTTGTATAAATATAAATATACAAAATGCACATAAAATAACGTAAATTTGTATAAAACTATATACAAAAATACACAGAAGTAATTAAATTTGTATGAAAATATATATACAAAATACACACAAAATAAGCTAAATTTGAATTAAAATATATATACAAAATACATAAAATAAAGTAAATTCGTTTCAAAATATTTTTAACAAGTACACATAATAACGTAAATTTGTAAAAAAATATATAAACAAAATACACATTAAGTAATGTAAATACGTATGAAAAAAATATTTACCCAACACACAAATAATCAAGTCATTCGTATGAAAATAAATAAACAAAAACATAGTTAAATAATGTAAATTTGTATGAGAAAACATTTACAAAATACACATAAAATAACGTTTTAAGTTTCTATAAAAATATATGTGCAAAAATGCACATAAAAAAATATATACAAAACACACATTAGATAATGTAAATGAATATAAATATATGTATACAAAATACCTATGAAATAATCTAAATTCGTATCGAGTTAAATTAAGAAAATAACAATAAAATAATGTAGTTTTGGATGAAAATATATATAGAAAACAATTATAAAATAACCTAAATACAAATACAAATATACTCATTAAATAATTTAAAATTGAATGAAATAAATATTAAAAATAAACATAAAATAAGGTAAATTTGTAATAAAATATATGTAAGAATACACATGAAATAATATTAATTTATATGAAAATATATATACAAATACACATAAAATAACATAAATTTGTATAAAATTTGTTTCAAAATATATACGAATACACACAATAAAATAACGTAAATTTTTATGAAAATGTATATATAAAATACACATAAAATAATTTAAATACGTAGAAAATATATATAAAATACACATAAAATAATGTAAATTCGTTAAAATTAAATACACAAAATTCCAATAAAAGAATGTATATTTGTAGGAAAATATATATACAAAAAACAAATAAAATAACTAAAATTTGTATAAAAATATATACAAAAATACACAAAATAATTTAAATTTGTTTGAAAATAGATATGCAAAATACACAAAGTTGGGCAAATTTGTATTGAAATACATATACAAAACTCACATAAAATAATGTAAATTTGTATGAAAATATATAAACAAATACATATAAAATAACGTAAATTTGGATAAAATATATATACAAAATATACATTAAATATTTTAAATATGTATAAAAATATATTATATTATATATATTTTTATTGATATTTGCGTTAATTATGTGTATTTTGTATATTTATATTTATTCAAATTTACATTAATTTATTGGTATTTTGTCTATTTATTTTGATACGATTACTTGATTTGTGTATTTTGTACATTTTTTTATACGTATTTACATTATTTAATGTGTATTTTGTATATATTTTATACAAATTTACGTTATTATATGTGTATTTGTATAAGTATTTTGATACAAATTTACATTATTTTATGTATTTTGTATATATATTTGAATTCAAATTTAGCTTATTTTATGTGTATTTTATATATCTATTTATTTTAATCCAAAATCAAATATTTTTTGTTTTTTCGTATATATATTTTTATAAAAAATGCATTATTTTATGGGTATTTTGGATCTTAATTTTCATACAAATTTATATTATTTTATTAATATTTTCTGTATTTATTTTGATACGATTTTACATTATTTTATTTGTTTTGTATATATTTTTCTATACATATTTACATTATTTAATGTGTTTTTTGTATATATATTTGATACAAATTTACATTATTTTAAGTCTATATGTTTATATATTTTCATTCAAATTTACATTATTTTATGTGTATTTTGTATATGTATTTCAATACAAATTTACCTAATTTTATATGTTTTTTGTATATTTATTTTCATACAAGTTTAAATTATTTTTGTGTATTTTTGTATATAGTTTTATACAAATATAGGTTATTTTATGTGTATTTTGTATATCTATTTTCATACAAATACACATTCTTTTCATGATATTTTGTTTATTAATTTTGACACGAATTAACATTATTTAATGTGTGTTTTGTATATATATTTTTATACGTATTTACATTATTTCAAGTGTATTTTGTATATATATTTCTATAGAAATCTGCGTTATTTTATGTGTATTCGTATATATATTTTGAAACAAATTTACATTGTTTTATGTGTATATTGCATATTTTTTTATACAAATTTACCTTATTGTACGTGTATTTTGTATGTTAATTTTAATACAAATTTGATTAATCTATGTGTATTTTTGTATATGTATTTTTATAAAAATAAGCTTTATTTTATGGGTATTTTGCATCTTTATTTTCATACAAATTTACATTATTTTATTGATATTCTGTGTATTTATTTTGATATGATTTTACATTATTCTATGTGTATTTTGTATATATATTTTATATAAAATGTATTTGTTTTCATTTCATACAAATCTACATTATTTTATGTGTTTTTTGTACATGTATTTAAATACAAATTTAACTAGTTATATGTGTATTTTGTATATCTATTTTGTATGTATATTTTCATAGAAATTTACTCTATTTTATGAGTATTCGTATATATATTTTGATACAAATTTACATTATTAATGTGTATTTTGCATATCTATTTCAATACAAATTTACTTTATTGTACGTGCATTTTGTATATTTATTTGAATACAGATTTAATTATTTTATATGTATTTTTTTATATATATTTTTATGCAAATATGTGTTATTATATGGATATTTTGCATCTTTATTTTTATACAAATTTACATTATTTTATTGATATTCTCTTTATTTATTTTGATACGATTTAACATTATTCTATGTGTTTTTTGTATATATTTTTTTATAAATATATTTACATTATTTAATGTTCATTTTGTATATATATTTTATCCAAATTTACATTATTTTATGTGTATTTGTTTATATATTTTCATACATATTTACATTATTTTATGTGTTTTTTGTATATATATTTTTCTACGTATTTAAATTATTTTATGTGTATTTTGTCTATACATTTTCATAAAAAAATTACGTTATTTTATTTTGTGTATAACTATATATTTTGATACAAATTTTATACAAATTCATGTTATTTAATGTGTATTTTTATATATATTTTCATACAAATTTATATTATTTTATGTGTATTTTTTCATATATTTCATTACAAATTTACCTTATTTTATGTTTATTTTGTATATTTATTTCATTCAATTTTAAATTATTTTATGTGTTTATATGTATTTATATTTAGGTTATTTTATGTGTATTTTGTATATATATTTTCATCCAAAATTACATTATTTTATTGGTTTTTCTTAATTTAATTCGATACGATTTTAGATTATTTCATTGGTATTTTGTATACATATTTTTATACTCATTTACATTATCTAATGTGTGTTTTGTATATATATTTTTATGCAAATTTATCTAATGCTCATTTTTGTACATATATTTTTATAGAAATTTGCGTTATTTTATGTATATAGTTTTATATAAATTTACGTTATTTTATGTGCATTTTGTATATTTATATTTATACAAATACACATTCTTTTATTGGTATATTGTTTATTTACATTTATACGAATTTACATTATTTTATGTGTATTTTGTACACATTTTTTTATACGTATTTACTTAATTTTAAGTGTATTTTGTATATGTATTTTTATAGAAATCTGCGTTATTTTATGAGTATTCGTATATATATTTTGAAACAAATTTATATTATTTTATATGTATTTTGCATATCTATTTCAATACAAATTTACCTTATTGTATGTGCATTTTGTATATTTATTTTAATACAAGTTCAAATATTTTATGTGTATTATGGTTTCAATAATTTTATAAAAAATGCGTTATTTTATAGGTATTTTGCATCTTAATTTTCATTTTATATGTACTTTATATATATATATATATATATATATATATATATATATATATATATATATATATATATATATATATATATATATATATATATATATATATATATATATATATGTTTATACTCTCTTACATTATTTAATATTTATTTTGAATATATATTTTTATACAAATTCATGGTATTTTATGTGTATTTGTATATATATTTTCATATAAATTTACATTATTGTATGTGTATTTTGTACATATATTTTATTACAAATCTACCTTATTTTATGTTTATTTTGTATGTGTATTTTGTATATTTATATTTACCCAAATACACATTCTTTTATTGGTATTTTGTTTATTTTTTTTAATTCGAATTTACATTATTTTATGTGTATTTTATATACATTTTTTTTATACGTATTTACTTAATTTTATGTGTATTTTGTATATATATTTTTATAGAAATCTACGTTTTTTTATTTGTATTCGTATATATATTTTGATACAAATTTACATTGTTTTATATGTATTTTTGCATATTTCTTTCAATACAAATTTACCTTATTGTATGTGCATTTTGTATATTTATTTCAATACAAATTTAAATATTTTATGTGTTTTTTGGTATATATATTTTTATAAGAAATGCGCTATTTTATGGGAATTTTGCATCTTTATTTTCATACAAATTTACATTATTTTATTAATATTCGGTGTATTTATTTTGATACGATTTTACATTATTCTATTTTTTTTTATATACTTTTTTATAGATATTTACATTATTTAATGTGTATCTTGCATATATATTTTATACAAATTTATTATCTATTATCTATTTTCATACAAATACACATTCTTTTCATGATATTTTGTTTATTTGTTTTGGCACGAATTTACATTATTTGATATGTATTTTGTATATATATTTTTATACGTATTTACATAATTTCATATGTATTTTGTATATATATTTAATAGATATTCAAAATACACATAGAATAACCTAAATTTGTATAAAACTATTACAAAAATACACAATTTTTTTTTAAATTTGTATGAAAATAAATATACAAAATACACATAAAATTTGGTAAATTTGTATGGAAATACATAAACAAAATAAACATAAAGAAATGTAAATTTGAATGAAAATACACAAAACAAATAAACTTAAAATAACGTAAATTTGTATAAAAAAATATATACAAAACACAAATAGAATAATGTAAATTCGTATCAAAATAAATACACCGAATATTAATAAAGTAATGTAAATTTGTATGAAAATAAAGAGGCAAAATACCCATATAATAACGCTTTTTTTTATTTATAAAAATATATATACTAAAATACACATAAAAAAATTAGATTTGTATTAAAATTAATATATAAAAAACACATACAATAAGGTAAATTTGTATTGAAATAGATATGCAAAATACATATGAAGCAATGTAAATTTGTTTCAAAATATGTATACGAATTCACATAAAATAACGTAGATTTCTATAGATATATATATACAAAATACACATCAAATGAAGTAAATACGTATAAAAAAATGCATACAAAATACACATAAAATAATGGAAATTCGTATCAAAATAAATAAACAAAATACCAATAAAAGAATGTGTATTTGTATAAATATAAATATACAAAATACACATAAAATAACGCAAATTTATATAAAACTATATACAAAAATACACAGAAGTAATTAAATTTGTATGAAAATATATACAAAATACACAAAAAATAAGCTAAATTTGAATTGAAATATATATACAAAATATTTGAAATAAAGTAAATTTGTATCAATATATTTATACAAATACACATATAATAACGTAAATTTGTATGAAAATATATAAACAAAATACACATTAAATAATGTAAATACGTATAAAAAAATGTGTACAAAATACACATATAATCATGTAATTCGTATCAAAATAAATAAACAAAATACCAATAAAATAAGATAAATTTGTATGAGTAAACGTGTATGTTGCAAATTTTTTCAAAACAAATTTATCTTATTATATACGCATTTTGTATATTAATTTTAACAAATTTAATTATTCGATGTGTATTTTTGTATCTGTATTTTTATAAACATATGCTTTATTTTTTGGGTATTTTGCATCTTTATTTTCATACAAATTTACATTATTTTATTGATATTCTGCTCATTCATTTTGATACGAATTGATATTATTCTATGTGTATTTTGTATATATTTTTCATACAATTTTACGTTATTTTATGTGTATTTGTTTATATATTTTGACACAAATTTACAATATTTTATGGCTATTTTGTATATACATTTCAAAAGAAATTTACCTAGTTTTATGTGTATTTTGTATATCTATTTTCATACAAACTCAAATTATTTCTATGTATTTTTGTATATATTTTAATACAAATTTTAGTTATGTTATGTGTATTTTGTAAATTTATTTTCATTCAAATATATATTGTTTTATTGGAGTTTTGTTTATTTATATTGATACGAGTTTACATTATTTTATATGTACTTTGTATATATATTTTTATACGCTTTTACATTATTTAATATTTATTTTGAATATATATTTTTATACAAATTCATGGTATTTTATGTGTATTTGTATATATATTTTCATATAAATTTACATTATTTTATGTGTATTTTGTACATATATTTCATTACAAATCTACCTTATTTTATGTTTATTTTGTATATGTATTTTGTATATTTATATTTATCCAAATACACATTCTTTTATTGGTATTTTGTTTATTTATTTTAAATCGAATTTACATTATTTTATGTGTATTTTGTATACATTTTTTTATACGTATTTACTTAATTTTATGTGTATTTTGAATATATATTTTTATAGAAATCTACGTTTTTTTATTTCTATTCGTATATATATTTTGAAACAAATTTACATTATTTTATATGTATTTTTACATATCTTTCAATACAAATTTACCTTATTGTATGTGCATTTTGTATATTTATTTCTATACAAATTCAAATATTTTATGTGTATTTTGGTATATATATTTTTATAAGAAGTGCGCTATTTTATGGGAATTTTGCATCTTTATTTTCATCCAAATTTACATTATTTTATTAATATTCGGTGTATTTATTTTGATACGAATTTACATTATTCTATTTGTTTTTTGTATATACTTTTTTTATACATATTTACATTATTTAATGTGTATCTTGCATATATATTTTATACAAATTTATTATCTATTATCTATTTTCATACAAATACACATTCTTTTCATGATGTTTTGTTTATTTATTTTGACACGAATTTACTTTATTTGATATGTATTTTGTATATATATTTTTATACATATTTACATGATTTCATATGTATTTTGTATATATATTTCTATAGAAATCTACTTTATTTTATGTGTATTCGTATATATATTTTGAAACAAATTTACATTGTTTTATATGTTTTTTTGAATATCTCTTGTAATACAAATTTTCCTTACTGTATATGCATGTTGTATATTTATTTCAATACAAATCTAAATATTTTATGTGTATTTTAGTATATATATTTTATAAAAAATGCGATAATTTTGGGGAATTTTGCATCTTTATTTTCATACAAATTTACATTATTTTATTGATATTCTGTGTATTTATTTTGATACGATTTTACATTATTCTATATGTTTTTTGTATATATTTTTTTATACACATTTACATTATTTAATGTATATCTTGCATATATATTTTATACAAATTTACGTTATTTTAAGTGTATTTGTTTATATATTTTCATTCAAATTTACATTTATTTTAATTCGAAATTACATTACTTTATGTGTATTTTGTATACATTTTTTTATACGTATTTACTTAATTTTAAGTGTATTTTGTATATATATTTTTATAGAAATCTACGTTTTTTTTATTTGTATTCGTATATATATTTTGAAACAAATTTAAATTGTTTTATATGTATTTTTGCATATCTCTTTCAATACAAATTTACCTTATTGTATGTGCATTTTGTATATTTATTTCTATGCAAATTAAAATATTTTATGTGTATTTTGGTATATATATTTTTATAAGAAATGCGCTATTTTATGGGAATTTTGCGTCTTTATTTTCAAATAAATTTACATTATTTTATTAATATTCGGGGTATTTATTTTCATACGATGTTACATTATTCTATTTGTTTTTTGTATATACTTTTTTATACATATTTACATTATTTAATGTGTATCTTGCATATATATTTTATACAAATTTATTATCTATTATCTATTTTCATACAAATACACATTCTTTTCATGATATTTTGTTTATTTATTTTGACACGAATTTACATTATTTGATATGTATTTTGTATATATATTTTTATACGTATTTACATAATTTCATATGTATTTTGTATATATATTTCTAAAGAAATATACTTTATTTTATGTGTATTCGTATATATATTTTGAAACAAATTTACATTGTTTTATATAAATTTTTGAATATTTCTTTCAATACAAATTTACCTTACTGTATATGCATTTTGTATATTTATTTCAATACAAATTTAAATATTTGATGTGTATTTTGGTAAATATATAATTATAAAAAATGCGATAATTATTGGGAATTTTGCATCTTTATTTTTATACAAATTTACATTATTTTATTGATATTCTGTGTATTTATTTTGATACGATTTTACATTATTTTATTTGTTTTTTGTATATATATTTTTTATACACATTTACATTATTTAATGTGTATCTTTCATATATATTTTATACAAATTTACGTTATTTTTAGTGTATTTGTTTATATATTTTCATTCAAATTTACATTATTTGATGTGTATTTTGTAAATGTATTTAAATACAAATTTACCTAATTTTATGTGTATTTTGTATATCTCTTTTCAAACAAATTTAGATTATTTTTGTGTATTTTTGTATATAGTTTTATACAAATTTAGGTTATTTTATATACGCATTTACATTATTTAGTGTGTGTTTTGTATATATATATTTTTTTGCAAATTTACTTTATTTTATGTGCATTTTTGTACATATATTTTTATAAAAATTTGCGTTATTTGTATATGTTTTCTCATACAAATTTACATTATTTTATTGCTATTTTGTTTATTTATTTTGATACGAAATACATGATTATATGTGTATTTTGTATATATTTTTTATACGTATTTACATTACTTAATATGTATTTTGTTTATATATTTTTAAACAAATCTATGTTATTATATGTATTTGTATAAATATTTTGATACAGATTTACATTATTTTATGTATTTTGTATGTACATTTCAATTCATTTTGTATATATATTTTCATACAAATTTAATTACTTCTGTGTATTTTTGTATATAGTTTTATACAAATTTACGATATTTTATGTGTATTTTGTATATTTATATTTATACAAATACACATTCTTTTACTGGTATTTTGTTTATTTATTTTGATACGATTTTTATGTATATTTTGAATTCATTTTTTTATACGTATTTACTTTATTTTATGTGTATTTTGTATATATTTTTATAGAAATCTACGTTATTTTATGTGTATTCGTATAAATATTTTGAAACAAATTTACATTGTTTTATATGTATTTTGCATATCTATTTCAATACAAATTTACCTTATTGTATGTGCATTTTGTATATTTATTTTCATACAAGTTCAAATATTTGATTAATCTATGTGTATTTTTGTATATGTATTTTTATAGAAATATGCTTTATTTTATGGGTATTTTGCATCTTTATTTTCATACAAATTTACATTATTTTATTGATATTCTGTGTATTTATTTTGATATGATTTTACATTATTCTATGTGTATTTTGTATATATATTTTATATAAAATGTATTTGTTCTCATTTCTCTACATTATTTTATGTGTTTTTTGTACATGTATTTAAATACAAATTTAACTTGTTATATGTTTATTTTGTATATCTATTTTGTATGTATATTTTCATAGAAATTTACTCTATTTTATGAGTATTCGTATATATATTTTGATACAAATTTACATTATTAATGTGTATTTTGCATATCTATTTCAATACAAATTTACTTTATTGTACGTGCATTTTGTATATTTATTTTAATACAAATTTAATGATTTTATATATATTTTTGTATATATATTTTTATGCAAATATGCGTTATTACATGGATATTTTGCATCTTTATTTTCATACAAATTTACATTATTTTATTGATATTCTCTTTATATATTTTGATACGATTTAACATTATTTTATGTGTTTTTTGTATATATATTTTTTTATACATATTTACATTATTAAATGTTCATTTTGTATATATATTTTATCCAAATTTACATTATTTTATGTGTATTTGTTTATATATTTTTATACATATTTTCATTATTTTATGTGTTTTTTGTATATATATTTTTCTACGTATTTAAATTATTTTATGTGTATTTTGTATATACATTTTCATAAAAAATTACGTTATTTTATTGTGTGTATAAGTATATATTTTGATACAAATTTTATACAAATTAATGTTATTTAATGTGTATTTGTATATATATTTTCATACAAATTCATATTATTTTATGTGTATTTTTTCATATATTTCATTACAAATTTATCTTATTTTATGTTTATTTTGTATATTTATTTTATTCAATTTTAAATTATTTTATGTGTATATTTGTATTTGTATTTAGGTTATTTTATGTGTATTTTGTATATATATTTTCATCCAAAATTATATTATTTTATTGGTATTTCTTAATTTAATTCGATACGAATTTAGATTATTTCATAGGTATTTTGTATACATAATTTTATACTCATTTACATTATCTAATATGTGTTTTGTATATATATTTTTATGCAAATTTATTTAATGTTCATTTTTGTACATATATTTTTATAGAAATTTGCGTTATTTTATGTATATAGTTTTATATAAATTTACGTTATTTTATGTGCATTTTGTATATTTATATTTATACAAATACACATTCTTTTATTGGTATATTGTTTATTTACATTTATCCGAATTTACATTATTTTATGTGTATTTTGTATACATTTTTTATACGTATTTACTTAATTTTATGTGTATTTTGTATATGTATTTTTATAGAAATCTACGTTATTTTATGTGTATTCGTATATATATTTTGAAACAAATTTACATTATTTGATATGTATTTTTGCATATCTCTTTCAATACAAATTTACCTTATTGTATGTGCATTTTGTATATTTATTTTCATACAAGTTCAAATATTTTATGTGTATTTTGGTATCAATCATTTTATAAAAAATGCGTTATTTTATTTTATTAATATTTTCTGTATTTATTGTTGATACGATTTTACATTATTCTATTTGTGTTTTGTATATATTTTTTTATACATATTTACATTATTTAATGTGTATTTTGTATATATATTTGATACAAATTTACGTTATTTTAAGTGTATATGTTTATATATTTTCATTCAAATTTCCTTTATTTTATGTGTATTTTGTATATGTATTTCAATACAAATTTACCTAATTTTATGTGTATTTTGTGTATTTATTTTCATACAAATTTAAATTATTTTTGTGTATTTTTGTATATAGTTTGATACAAATTTAGGTTATTTATGTGTATTTTGTATATCTATTTTCATACAAATACACATTCTTTTATTGATATTTTGTTTATTTATTTTGACGCGAATTTACATTATTTAATGTGCATTTTTTATATATATTTTTATACGTATTTACATCATTTCATGTGTATTTTGTAAAGTTTTAAACAAATTTATATTATTTAATGTGTATTATGTATATATATATATATATATATATATATATATATATATATATATATATATATATATATATATATATATATATATATATATATATATATATATATATATATATATATATATATATATATTTATACAAATACACATTCTTTTATTGGTATTTTGTTTATTTATTTTGATATTAATTTACATTATTTTATGTGTATTTTGTATACATTTTTTATACCTATTTACTTATTTTATGTGTATTTTGTATATATATTTTTATAGAAATCTACCTTATTTCATGTGTATTCGTATATACATTTTGAAACAAATTTACATTGTTTATATGAATTTTGTATATCTATTTTTGTGTATTCTGTATTTATTTTTGTTATACATAGAATAATGTAAAATCGTATCAAAATAAGTACACAGAATATCAATAAAATAATTTAAATTTGTATGAAAATAAAGATGCAAAATACCCATAAGATAAAGCTTTTTTTTTTTAAATACATATACAAAAATACACATAGAATAATTAAATTTGTATTAAAATTAATATACAAAATGCACACATACAATAAGGTAAATTTGTATTGAAAAAAAAACGCAAAATACAAATAAAAGTGTAAATTTGTTTCTAAATATATATACGAATATAGAAATATATATACAAAATACACATGAAATTATGTAAATACGTATAAAAAAAAATATATATATATATATATATATATATATATAAAATACATATTAAGTAATGTAAATTCGTGTCAAAATGAATAAACAAAATATCATGAAAAGAATGTGTATTTGTATGAAAATAAATAATAGATAATAAATTTGTATGAAATATATATGCAAGATACACATTAAATAATGTAGATATGTATATAAAAAATATATACAAAAAACAAATAGAATAATGTAAAATTGTATCATAATAAATACACCGAATATTAATAAAATAATGTAAATTTGTATGAAAATAAAGATGCAAAATTCCCATCAAATAGCGCATTTCTTATAAAAATATATATACCAAAATACACAAAATATTTAAATTTGTATTGAAATAAATATACAAAATACATTTTGTTTCATAAACTATATTTGAAAGAATGCAAAAAACATATAAAAAAAAAAAAAATTTGTTTCAAAATATATATACGAATACACATAAAATAACGTAGATTTCTATAAAAATATATATACAAAATACACATAAAATTAGGTAAATACGTATAAAAAAATGTAAACAAAATACACATAAAATAATATAAATTCGAAACAAAATAAATAAACAAAATACCAATAAAAGAATGTGTATTTGTTCTGTGTATTTTTGTATATAGTTTTATACAAATTTACGATATTTTATATGTATTATGTATATTTATATTTATTCAAATACACATTCTTTTACTGGTATTTTGTTTATTTATTTTGATACGATTTTTATTTGTATTTTGTATTCATTTTTTTATACGTATTTACTTCATTTTATGTGTATTTTGTATATATTCTTATAGAAATCAACGTTATTTTATGTGTATTCGTATATATATTTTCAAACAAATTTACATTGTTTTATATGTATTTTGCATATCTATTTCAATACAAATTTACCTTACAGTATGTGCATTTTTTATATTTATTTTAATACAAATTTTAATATTATATATGTATTTTGGTATAAAAAAAAAATGCGTTATTTTATGGCTATTTTGCATCTTTATTTTCATACAAATTTACATTATTTAATTAATATTCTGTGTATTTATGTTGATACGATTTTACATTATTCTATTTGTGTTTTGTATATATTTTTTTATACATATTTACATTATTTAATTAGTATTTTGTATCTATATTTGATACAAATTTACGTTTTTTTAAGTGTATATGTTTATATATTTTCATTCAAATTTCCATTATTTTATGTGTATTTTTTATATGTATTTCAATACAAATTTACCTAATTTTATGTGTATTTTGTATATTTATTTTCATACAAATTTAAATTATTTTGTGTATTTTTGTATATAGTTTTATACAAACTTAGGTTATTTTATGAGTATTTTGTATATCTATTTTCATACAAATACACATTCTTTTATTGATATTTTGTTTATTTATTTTGACGAGAATTTAAATTATTTAATGTGTATTTTGTATATATATTTTTATACGTATTTACATAATTTCATGTGTATTTTGTATATATATTTCTATAGAAATCTACGTTATATTATGTGTTTTCGTATATAGATTTTTAAACAAATTTACACTTTTATGTGTATTTTTCATATTTTTTCAATACAAATTTACCTTATTGTATATGCATTTTGTATATTAGTTTTAATACAAATTTAATTATTCTATGTGTATTTTTGTATATGTATGTTTATAAAAATATGCTTTATTTTATGGGTATTTTGCATCTTTATTTTCATAAAAATTTACCTTATTTTATTGATATTCTGATCAGTCATTTTGATATGATTTGACATTATTCTACGTGTATTTTGTATATAATTTTCATACAAATTTACGTTATTTTATGTGTATTTGTTTATATATTTTGACACAAATTTACAATATTTTATGTGTATTTTGTATATATATTTCAAAAGAAATTTACCTAGTTTTATGTGTATTTTGAATATCTATTTTCATACAAACTCAAATTATTTATATGTATTTTTGTATATATTTCAATACAAATTTTAGTTATGTTATGTGTATTTTGTAAATCTATTTTCATTCAAATATATATTATTTTATTGGTATTTTGTTGATTTATATTGAATACAATTTACATTATTTTATATGTACTTTTTATATATATTTTTATATGCATTTACATTTTTAATATTTATTTTGAATATATAATTTTATACAAATTCATTATTTTATGTGTATTTGTATATATATTTTCATATAAATTTACATTATTTTATGTGTATTTTGTACATATATTTCATTACAAATTTACCTTATTTTATGTTTATTTTGTATGTGTATTTTGTACATTTATATTTATACACGTTTACTCATACAAATTTATATTATTTTATTGGTATTTTGTTTATTTATTTTGATACGAATTACATGATTATATGTGTATTTTGTACACATTTTTTTATACGTATTTACATTATTTAATATGTATTTTGTTTATATATTTTCATACAAATTTACGTTATTATATGTGTATTTGTATAAATATTTTGATACAAATTTACTTTATTTCATGTATTTTGTATATACATTTCAATTCAAATTTAGCTTATTTTGTGTGTATTTTGTATATATTTTCATACAAATTTAACTACTTCTGTGTATTTTTGTATATAGTTTTTATAAATTTACGTTATTTTATGTGTATTTTGTATATTTATACCTATACAAATACACATTCTTTTATTGGTATTTTGTTTATTTATTTTGATACGAATTTACATTATTTTATGTGTATTTTCTATACATTTTTTTTTACGTATTTACTTCATTTTATGTGTATTTTGTATATATATTTTTATATGTATATATGTATATATGTATATATATATATATATATATATATATATATATATATATATATATATATATATATATATATATATATATATATATATATATATATATATATATATATATATATATTGAAACAAATTTACCTTGCTTTATTTGTATTTTGCATATCTATTTCAATACAAATTTACTTTATTTTACATATAAAACAATGTAAATTTGTTTCAATATATATGTACGAATACACATAAAATAACGTAGATTTCTATAAAAATATATATACAAAATACACATAAAATTAAGTAAATACGTATAAAAAATGTAAACAAAATACACATAAAATAATGTAAATTCGAGACAAAATAAATAAACAAAATACTAATAAAAAAATGTGTATTTGTATAAATATAAATGTACAAAATACACATACAAAATAAACATAAAATAAGGTAAATTTGTAATGAAATATATGTACAAAATACACATAAAATAATGTAAATTTATAAGAAAATATATATACAAATACACATAAAATACCATGAATTTGTATAAAATTCTATACTCAAAATAAATATTAAATAATGTAAATGCGTATAAAAATATATATACAAAGTACATATAAAATAATGTAAATTCGTATCAATATAAATCAACAAAATACCAATAAAATAATATATATTTGAATGAAAATAGATTTACAAAATACACATAACATAACTAAAATTTGTATTGAAATATATACAAAAATACATAAAAATCATTTGAGTTTGTATGAAAATAGATATTCAAAATACACCTAAAACTAGGTAAATTTCTTTTGAAATATATATACAAAATACCCATAAAATATTGTAAATTTGTGTCAAAATATGTAAACAAATACACATAAAAAAACTTAAAATAACGTAAATATGTATCAAATATATATACAAAAAACACATTAAATAATGTAAATATGTATAAAAAATATATATACAAAACACAAATAAAATAATGTAAAATCGTATCAAAATAAATACAGAAAATATTAATAGAATAATGTAAATTTGTATGAAAATTAAGATGCAAAATACCCATAAAATAACGGATTTTTTATAAAAATATATATACGAAAAAACATAAAAATATTTGATTTTGTATTAATATAAATAGATATACAAAATACACATAAAATAAGCTAAATTTGAATTGAAATATATATACAAAATATATAAAATAATGTAAATATGTATCAAAATACTTATACAAATACACG
The DNA here is from genome assembly GCF_024679095.1 of Eriocheir sinensis. Classification (NCBI taxonomy): domain Eukaryota; kingdom Metazoa; phylum Arthropoda; class Malacostraca; order Decapoda; family Varunidae; genus Eriocheir; species Eriocheir sinensis. Next base: position 577,934 of record NW_026110617.1, on the reverse strand, counting down.
TATAATAACGTAAATTTGTATAAAAATATATAAACAAAATACACATTAAATAATGTAAATACGAATAAAAAAAAAGTACAAAATACACAAATAATCATGTAATTCGTATCAAAATAAATAGACAAAATACCAATAAAATAATGTAAATTTCTATGAGAAAACATATACAAAATACACATAAATAACGCAAATATCAATAAAAATATATATAATATAATATATTTTCATACATATTTAAAATATTTAATGTATATTTTGTATATATATTTACGTTATTTTATATGTATTTGTTTATATATTTTCATAAAAATTTACATTATTTTATGTGAGTTTTGTATATGTATTTCAATACAAATTTGCCTAACTTTATGTGTATTTTGCATATCTATTTTCAAACAAATTTAAATTATTTTTGTGTATTTTTGTATATATTTTTATACAAATTTTAGTTATTTTATTTGTTTTTTGTATATATATTTTCCTACAAATATTCATTCTTTTATTGGAATTTTGTGTATTTATTTTTTTATGAATTTACATTTTTTTGTGTGTATTTTGTATATATATTTTTCTACGTATTTAAATTATTTTATGTGTATTTTATATATACATTTTCATAAAAATTTACGTTATTTTATTGTGTGTATTTGTATATATTTTGAAACAAATTTTATACAAATTTATGTTATTTATGTGTATTTGTATATATATTTTCATACAAATTTATATTACTTTATGTGTATTCTTACATATATTTTATTACAAATTTACCTTATTTTATGTTTATTTTGTATATTTATTTCATTCAATTTTAAATTATTTAATGTGTATTTTTTGTATTTGTATTTAGGTTATCTTAGGTTATCTTTAGGTTACCTAATTTTATGTTTATTTTGTATATTTATTTCATTCAATTTTAAAAATATTTTATGTGTATATTTGTATTTGTATTTAGGTTATTTTATGTGTATTTTGTATATATTTTCATCCAAAATTACATTATTTTATTGGTATTTTATTAATTTAATTTGATACGAATTTAGATTATTTCATAGGTATTTTGTATACATATTTTTATACTCATATAAAGTGTGTTTTGTATATATATTTTTATGCAAAATTTATTTTATGTTCATTTTTGTACATATAATTTTATAGAAATTTGCGTTATTTTATGTATATAGTTTTATATAAATTTACATTATTTTATGTGCATTTTGTATATTTATATTTATACAAATACACATTCTTTTAATGGTATATTGTTTATTTACATTTATACGAATTTACATTATTTTATGTGTATTTTGTATACATTTTTTTAATCGTATTTACTTAATATTATGAAATTTAGTATATGTGTTTTTATAGAAATCTACGTTTTTTATGTGTATTCGTATATATATTTTCAAACAAATTTACATTATTTTAAATGTATTTTGCATATCTATTTCAATACAAATTTACCTTATTGTATGTGCATTTTGTATATTTATTTTAATATAAATTCAAATATTTTATGTGTATTTTGGTATCAATAATTTTATAAAAAATGCTGTTTTTTATAGGTATTTTGCATCTTAATTTTCATTCAAATTTACATTATTTTATTAATATTCTGTGTATATATTTTGATAAGATTTTACATAAAATCATGTAATTGGTATCAAATCGTATAAAGTCGTATAAAATTATTGATACCAAAATACACATAAAATATTTCAATTTGTATTAAAATAAATATAGAAAATGCACATACAATAAGGTAAATTTGTATTGAAATAGATAGCAAAATACATATAAAATAATGTAAATTTGTTTCAAAATATATATACGAATACACATAAAATAACGTAGATTTCTATAAAAAAACATATACAAAATACATATAAAATTTAAGTAAATACGTATAAAAAAATGTATACAAAATACATATAAAATATTGTAAATTCGTATAAATGTGAATTAACTTTATACCAATAAAAGAATGTGTATTTGTATAAAAATAAATATTCAAAATGCACATAAAATAACGTAAATTTATATAAAACTATATACATAAAATAACGCAAATTTCTATAAAATATATGTACAAAAATGAACATAAAATAAATTTGCATAAAAATATATATACAAAACACACATTAGATAATTTAAATGAGTATAAAAATATGTATAGAAAATACCTTTGAAATAATATAAATTCGTATCGAATTAAAATAAGAAAATACCAATAAGATAATGTAATTTTGGATGAAAATATATATAAAAATACACATAAAATAACCTAAATACAAATACAAATATACACATAAAATATTGTATTTTGTATATACATTTCAATTCAAATTTAGTTTATTTTATCTGTATTTTGTATATCTATTTTCATACGAATTTAATTCCTTCTGTGTATTTTTGTATAGTTTTATACAAATTTACGTTATTTTATGTGTATTTTGTATATTTATATTTATACAAATACACATTCTTTTATTGGTATTTTGTTTATTTATTTTGATACGAATTTACATTATTTTATGTGTATATTGTATACATTTTCTTATACGTATTTAATTCATTTTATGTGTATTTTGTATATATATTTTTATACAAATCTACGTTATTTTATGTGTATTCGTATATATATTTTGAAACAAATTTACATTATTTTATATGTATTTTGCATATCTATTTCAATACAGATTTACCTTATTGTATGTTTTTTTTGTATATTTATTTTAATACAAATTAGTTTTTTCATGAGTATTTTGGTATATATATTTTTATAAAAAATGCGTTATTTAATGGGTATTTTGCATCTTTATTTTCATACAAATTTTCATTGTTTTATTAATATTCTGTGTATTTATTTTGATACGATTTTACATTATTCTATTTGTGTTTTGTATATATTTTTTCTATACATATTTACATTATTTAATGTGTATTTTGTATATTTTAAAACAAATTTACGTTATTTTATGCGCATCTGTTAAAATATTTTGATACAAATTTACATTATTTTATGTATTTTGTATATATATTTCAATACAAATTTAGTTTATTTTATGTATATTGTGTATATCTATTTTCATTCGTATCGAAATAAATAAACAAAATAACAATAAAATAATGTAAATTTGTATGAGAAAACATATACAAATACACATAAAATAATGCAAATTTCTAAAAAATTATATGTACAAAAATGCACATAAAATAAAGTAAATTTGCATAAAAATACATATACAAAACACACATTAAATAATTTAAACGCGTACATAAAATACCCTAAATTTGTATAAAACTATATACAAAAGTACACAAAAATATATATACAAAAAACAAATACAATAATGTAAAATCGTATCAAAATAAATACACCGAATATTAATAGAATAATGTAAATTTGTATGAAAATAAAGATGCAAAATTCCCATCAAAAAGCGCATTTCTTATAAAAATATATATACCAAAATACACATAAAATATTTAAATTTCTATTGAAATAAATATACAAAATGCACATACAATAAGGTAAACTTCTATTGAAAGAGATATGCAAAAATACATATAAAACAATGTAAATTTGTTTGAAAATATATGTACGAATACACTAAAAATAACGTAGATTTCTATAAAAATATATATACAAAATACACATAAAATAATGTAAATTCGAAACAAAATAAATAAACAAAATACCAATAAAAGAATGTGTATATGTATAAATATAAATGTACAAAATACACATACAAAATAAACATAAAATAAGGTAAATTTGTAATGAAATATATGTACAAAATACACATAAAATAATGTAAATTTATATGAAAATATATATACAAATACACATAAAATACCATGAATTTGAATAAAATTATATATTCAAAATAAATATTAAATAATGTATATGCGTATAAAAATATATATACAAAGTACATATAAATTAATGTAAATTCGTATCAATATAAATCAACAAAATACCAATAAAATAATATATATTTGAATGAAAATAGATTTACAAAATACACATAACATAACTAAAATTTGTATTGAAATATATACAAAAATACATAAAAATAATTTGAGTTTGTATGAAAATAGATATTCAAAATACACATAAAACTAGGTAAATTTCTTTTGAAATATATATACCAAATACCCATAAAATATTGTAAATTTGTGTCAAAATATATAAACAAATAAACATAAAATAACTTAAAATAACGTAAATATTTATGAAATATATATACAAAAAACACATTAAATAATGTAAATATGTGTAAAAAATATATACAAAACACAAATAAAATAATGTAAAATCGTATCAAAATAAATACAGATAATATTAATAAAATAATGTAAATTTGTATGTAAATTGAGATGCAAAATACCCATAAAATAACGCATTTTTTTTTAAATATATATACGAAAAAACATAAAATATTTGATTTTGTATTAAAATAAATAGATATACAAAATACACATAAAATAAGCTAAATTTGAATTGAATATATTTAAAAAATACATAAAATAATGTAAATTTGTATCAAAATACTTATACACTTATACAAATACACATATAATAACGTAAATTTGTATAAAAATATATAAACAAAATACACATTAAAAAATGTAAATACGTATAAAAAAATGTACAAAATACACAAATAATCATGTAATTCGTATCAAAATAAATAGAAGAAAATACCAATAAAATAATGTAAATTTCTATGAGAAAACATACAAAATACACATAATTAACGCAAATATCAATAAAAATATATATAAAATAATATATTTTTATTCATTTTTAAAATATTTAATGTATATTTTGTATATATATTTTATCCAAATTTACGTTATTTTATATGTACGTTATTATATGTGTATTTGTATAAGTGTATAAGTATTTTGATACAAATTTACATTATTTTATGTATTTTTTAAATATATTCAATTCAAATTTAGCTTATTTTGTATATCTATTTATTTTAATACAAAATCAAATATTTTATGTTTTTTCGTATATATATTTAAAAAAAATGCGTTATTTTATGGGTATTTTGCATCTCAATTTACATACAAATTTACATTATTTTATTAATATTATCTGTATTTATTTTGATACGATTTTACATTATTTTATTTGTGTTTTGTATATATTTTTTACACATATTTACATTATTTAATGTGTTTTTTGTATATATATTTCATACATATTTACGTTATTTTAAGTTATTTTATGTGTATTTGTTTATATATTTTGACACAAATTTACAATATTTTATGGGTATTTTGTATATATATTTCAAAAGAAATTTACCTAGTTTTATGTGTATTTTGAATATCTATTTTCATACAAACTCAAATTATTTTTATGTATTTTTGTATATATTTCAATACAAATTTACATTATTTTATGTGTGTTTTGTATATGTATTTCAATACAAATTTGCCTAACTTTATGTGTATTTTGCATATCTATTTTCAAACAAATTTAAACTATTTTTGTGTATTTTAGTATATATTTTTATAGAAATTTTAGTTGTTTTATTTGTTTTTTGTATATATATTTTCCTAAAAATATACATTCTTTTATTGGAATTTCGTGTATTTAATTTTTTACGATTTTACATTATTTTATGTGTATTTTGTATATATATTTTTCTACGTATTTAAATTATTTTATGTGTATTTTATATATACATTTTCATAAAAATTTACGTTATTTTATTGTGTGTATTCGTATATATTTTGAAACAAAAATATAACAAATCATGTTATTTTATGTGTATTTGTATATATATTTTCATACAAATTTATATTATTTTATGTGTATTCTTACATATATTTTATTACAAATTTACCTTATTTTATGTTTATTTTGTATATTCATTTCATTCAATTTTAAATTATTTAATGTGTATTTTTGTATTTGTATTTAGGTTATCTTATGTTATATTTAGGTTACCTTATTTTATGTTTATTTTGTATATTTATTTCATTCAATTTTAAATTATTTTATGTGTATATTTGTATTTGTATTTGGGTTATTTTATGTGTATTTTGTATATATATTTTCATCCAAAATTACATTATTTTATTGGTATTTTCTTAATTTAAATCGATACGAATTTAGATTATTTCATAGGTATTTGTATACATATTTTTATACTCATTTACATTATCTAAAGTGTGTTTTGTATATATATTTTTATGCAAATTTATTTTATGTTCATTTTTGTACATATATTTTTATAGAAATTTGCGTTATTTTATGTATATAGTTTTATATAAATTTTCGTTATTTTATGTGCATTTTTTATATTTATATTTATACAAATACACATTCTTTTATTGGTATATTGTTTATTTACATTTATACGAATTTACATTATTTTATGTGTATTTTGTATACATTTTTTTATTCGTATTTACTTAATATTATGTGTATTTTGTATATGTATTTTTATAGAAATCTACGTTATTTTATGTGTATTTGAATATATATTTTGAAACAAATTTACATTATTTTATATTTATTTTGCATATCTATTTCAATAAAAATTTACATTATTGTATGTGCATTTTGTATATTTATTTTAATACAAATTCAAATATTTTATGTTTATTTTGGTATCAATAGTTTTATAAAAAAAATGCGTTATTTTATAGATATTTTGCATCTTAATTTTCATACAAATTTACATTATTTTATTAATATTATGTGTATATATTTTGATACGATTTTACATTATTCTATTTGTGTTTTGTATATATTTTTTTATACATATTTACATTATTTAATGTGTATTTTGAATATATATTTTAAGCAAATTTACGTTATTATATGTATATTTGTTTATATATTTTCTTTGAAATTTACATTATTTTATTTGTATATTTCTTTTCATACAAATTTAAATTATTTTTATGTATTTTTGTATATAGTTTTATACAAATTTAGGTTATTTTATGTTTTGTATATATATTTTTATCCAAAGTTACTTTATTTTACGTTCATTTTTGGACATATATTTTTATAGAAATTAGCGTTATTTTATATATATTTGTATATGTTTTCTCATACAAATTTACATTATTTTAATGATATTTTGTTTATTTAGTTTGATACGAATTACATGATTATATGTGTCTTTTGTACATATTTTTTATACGTATTTACATTACTTAATCTGTATTTTGTTTACATATTTTTTAACAAATTTACGTTATTAAATGTATTTTTATAAATATTTTGATACAAATTTACATTATTTTGTGTATTTTGTATATACATTTCAATTCAAATTTAGCTTATTTTATCTGTATTTTGTATATCTATTTTCATACGATTTTAATTACTTCTGTGTATTTTTTTATATAGTTTTATACAAATTTACGTTATTTTATGTGCATTTTGTATATTTATATTTATACAAATACACATTCTTTTATTGGTATTTTGTTTATTTATTTTGATACGAATTTACATTATTTTATGTGTATTTTGTATACATTTTCTTATACGTATTTACTTCATTTTATGTGTATTTTGTATATATATTTTTATACAAATCTACGTTATTTTATGTGTATTCGTATATATATTTTGAAACAAATTTACATTGTTTTATATGTATTTTGCATATCTATTTCAATACAGATTTACCTTATTGTATGTGTAATTTGTATATTTATTTTAATACAAATTAATTTTTTCATGTGTATTTTGGTATATATATTTTTATAAAAAATGCGTTATTTAATGGGTATTTTGCATCTTTATTTTCATACAAATTTACATTGTTTTATTAATATTCTGGTATTTATTTTGATACGATTTTACATTATTCTATTTGTGTTTTGTATATATTTTTTTATACATATTTACATTATTTAATGTGTATTTTGTATATTTTAAAACAAATTTACGTTATTTTATGCGCATCTGTTAAAATATTTTAATACAAATTTACATTATTTTATGTATTTTGTATATATATTTCAATACAAATTTAGTTTATTTTATGTATATTTTGTATATCTATTTTCATTCGTATCAAAATATATAAACAAAATAGCAATCAAATAATGTAAATTTGTATGAGAAAACATATACAAATACACATAAAAAAACGCAAATTTCTAAAAAAAATATATGTACAAAAATGCACATAAAATAAAGTAAATTTGCATAAAAATATATATACAAAACACACATTAAATAATGTAAATGCGTACATAAAATAACCTAAATTTGTATAAAACTATATACAAAAATACACAAAAATATTTAAAATTTGTATGAAAAGAAATATACAAAATACACATAAAATTAGATAAATTTGTATTGAGATACATAGACAAAATACACATAAAATAATGTAAATTTGAATGAAAATATATAAACAAATACACTTAAAATAACGTAAATGTGTATAAAATATATATGCAAGATACACATTAAATAATGTAAATGTGTATAAAAAAATATATACAAAAAAGAAATAGAATAATGTAAAATCCTATCAATATAAATACACAGAATATCAATAAAATAATGTGAATTTGTATGAAAAGAAAGATGCAAAATTCCCATAAAATAGCGCATTTTTTATAAAAATATATATACCAAAATACACATAAAATATTTAAATTTGTATTGAAATAAATATACAAAATGCATATACAGTAAGGTAAATATGTATTGAAAGAGATATTCAAAAATACATATAAAACAAAGTAAATTTGTTTCAAAATATATATACGAATACACATGAAATAACGTAGATTTCTATAGAAATATATATACAAAATACACATGAAATTATGTAAATACGTATAAATATATATATACAAAATACATATCTAGGTAAATTCGTGTCAAAATAAATAAACAAAATATCATGAAAAGAATGTGTATTTGTATGAAAATAAATTATAGATAATAAATTTGTATGAAATATATATGCAAGATTCACATTAAATAATGTAAATATGTATAAAAAAAATATATACAAAACACAAATAGAATAATGTGAAATCGTAACAAAATAAATACACCGAATATTAATAAAATAATGTAAATTTGTATGAAAATAAAGATGCAAAATTCCCATCAAATAGCGCATTTCTTATAAAAATATATATACCAAAATACACATAAAATATTTAAATTTGTATTGAAATAAATATACAAAATGCACATACAATAAGGTAAATTTGTATTGAAAGAGATATGCAAAAATACATATAAAACAATGTAAATTTGTTTCAAAATATATACGAATACACATAAAATAACGTTGATTTCATAAAAAAATATATACAAAATACACATAAAATCAAGTAAATACGTATAAAAATAGATATACAAAATACACATAAAATAATGTAAAATTGTTTCAAAAAAAATAAACAGAATATAAATAAAATAATGTAAATTTGTATGAAAATAAAAATGCAAAATACCCATAAAATAAAGCATATTTTTATAAAAATACATATACAAAAATACATAGCATAATTAAATTTGTATTAAAATTAATATACAAAATGCATATACAATAAGGTAAATTTGTATTGAAAAAATATGGAAAATACACATATATTTGTATTTTGGATTTTTATTTATGTATTTTCTATATATATTTTCATCCAAAACACTATTTTATTGGTATTTTGTTAATTTAATACATATTATATAGCATTATTTAATGTGTGTTTTGTATATATATTTTTGCAAATTTTATTTTATGTCCATTTTGTACATATATTTTTAAAGAAATTTGGGTTATTTTATGTGTATTTGTTTTCACAAAATAACATTATTTCATTGGTATTTTGTTCATTTATTTTGATACGAATTATATTATTATATGTGTATTTTGTACATATTTTTTATACGTGTTACATTATTTAATGAGTATTTTGTTTACATATTTTTATAAAGATTTACGTTATTATATGTGTATTTGTATAAATATTTTGATACAAATTTACATTATTTTATGTATTTTGTATATATTTTAACTAAATTTTGCTTATTTTATGTGTATTTTGTATATCTATTTTCATACAAATTTAGTTACTTTTGTGTATTTTGTACATAGTTTATACAAATTTACGTTATTTTATATGTATTTTCTATATTTATATTTATATAAATACACATTCTTTTATTATATTTCGTTTATTTATTTTGATACGAATCTACTTTATTTTATGTGTATTTTGTATACTTAAAATAACTGTAAATATATATACAAAATATACATTAAATGATGTAAATATATATAAAAAATATATACAAAACAAAAATAGAATAATGTAAATCGTATCAATAAATACACAGATTAATAAAATAATGTAATTTGTATGAAAATTATTATGCAAAATAGCTATAAAATAACACTTTATTAAAATATATTACCAAAATACACATAAAATATTTGAATTTGTATTAAAATAAATATACAAAATGAACATACAATAAGGTAAATTTGTATCGAAATAGATATGCAAAATACATATAAAACAATATAAATATGTTTCAAAATATATACGAATACACATAAAATAACGTAGATTTCTATAAAAATATATATACAAAATACACATAAAATGAAGGAAATACATATAAAAAAATGTATACAAAATACACATAAAACAATGTAATTTCGTATCAAAATAAATCAACAAAATACCAATAAAAGAATGTGTATTTGTATAAACATAGATATACAAAATACACATAAAATAACGTAAATTCATATAAAACGATATACAAAAAAAATACACAAAAGTAATAAAATATGTATGAAAATAGATATACAAAATAAACACAAAATAGGATAAATTTGAAATGAAATATATATACAAAATACATAAAATAATGTAAATTTGTATCAAAATATTTATACAAATACACATATAATAACGTAGATTTGTATAAAAATATATAAACAAAATACACATTAAATAATGTAAATACGTATAAAAAATAACGCAAATTTCTATAAAAATATATGTACAAAAATGCACATAAAATAAAGTAAATTTGAATAAACATATATATCCAAAACACACATTAAATAATGTAAATGCGTATAAAAATATATATACAAAAGACCTATGAAATAATCTAGATTCGTATCGAATTAAATTAACAAAATTCCAATAAAATAATGTAATTTTCGATGAAATTGTATATAGAAAACACACATAAAATAACCTAAATACAAATACAAATATACACATAATTCTAATTTAAAATTGAATGAAATAAATATACAAATAAACATAAAATAAGGTAGATTTGTAATGAAATATATACAAAATACATATAAATAATATAAATTTGTATGAAAATACTAATTTTAATACAAATTTTATGTGTATTCGTATATATATTTTTGAAACAAATTTACATTGTTTTATATGTATTTTGCATATCTATTTCAATACAAATTTACCTTATTGTATGTGCATTTTGTATATTTATTTAATACAAATTCAAATATTTTATGTGTATTTTGGTATATATAATTTTATAAAAATGCGTTATTTTATAGGTATTTTATCTTAGTTTTCATACAAATGTATATTATTTATTAATATTCTGTGTATATATTTTGATACGATTTTATTATACTATTTGTGTTTTGTATATATTTTTTATACATATTTTCATTATTTAATGTGTATTTTTATATATATTTAATAATTAACGTTATTTTAAGTGTATTTGCTTATGTAATTTCATTCAAATTTCTATTATTTTAAGTGTATTTTGTTTATGTATTTAAATACAAATTTACCTAATTTATGTGTATTTTGTATATTTATTTTCATACAAATTTAAATTATTATTGTGTTTTTTTGTATATACATATAGAGTAAATTTCTATGAAAATATATATTCAAAATACATATAAAATTATCTAAATAAATATAAAAATATATATATCAAATACACCTAAAATAATGAAAATTCGTATCAAAATAAATAAACAAAATTCCGATAAAAAAGTATATTTGTAGGAAAATAAATATAAAAAATACAATTAAAATTACGAAAATGTTAATAAAAATATATACTAAAATACACAAAACTAATTTCGATTTGTATGAAAATAGATATACATAATACACATATAATTAGTTAAATTTGCATTTAAATACATGTACAAAATACACATAAAAATAAATTTGTATGAAATGAAAACAAATTTACATAAAATAACGTTCATTTGTATGAAATATATATACAAAATATACATAGAATAATGTAAAATCGTATCAAAATAAATACGCAGAATATCAATAAAATAATGTAAATTTGTGCGAAAATAAAGATGCAAAATACTCATAAAATAAAGCATTTTTTTTATGAAAATACATATACAAAAATACACATAGTATAATTAAATTTGTATTATTTTATATGTACTTTGTATATATATTTTTATACGCATTTACATTATTTAATATTTATTTTGAATATATAATTTATACAAATTCATGGTATTTTATGTGTATTTGTATATATATTTTCAAATAAATTTACATTATTCTATGTGTATTTTGTACATATATTTCATTACAAATTTACCTTATTTTATGTTTATTTTGTATGTGTATTTTGTACATTTATATTTATACAAATACACATTCTTTTATTTGTATTTTGTTTATTTATTTTGACTCGAATTAACATTATTTTATGTGTATTTTGTTTACATTTTTTTATACGTATTTACTTAATTTTATGTGTATTTTGTATATATATTTTTATAGAAATGTACGTTATTTTATGTGTATTCGTATATATATTTTGAAACAAATTTACATTGTTTTATATGTATTTTTGCATATCTCTTTCAATAGTTTACCTTATTGTATGTGCATTTTGTATATTTATTTCAATACAAATTTAAATATTTTATGTGTATTTTGGTATATATATTTTTATAAGAAATGCGCTATTTGATGGGAACTTTGCATCCTTATTTTCATACAAATTTACATTATTTTATTAATATTCGGTGTATTTATTTTGATACGATTTTATATTATTCTATTTGTTTTTGGTATATATTTTTTTATACATATTTACATTATTTAATGTGTATCTTGCATATATATTTCATACAAATTTATTATCTATTATTTATTTTCATACAAATACACATTCTTTTCATGATATTTTGTTTATTTATTTTGACTCGAGTTTACATAACTTAATATGTATTTTGTATATATATTTTTATACGTATTTACATAATTTCATGTGTATTTTGTATATATATTTCTATAGAAATCTACGTTATTTTATGTGTATTCGTATATATATTTTGAAACAAATTTACGTTGTTTTATATGTATTTTTGAATATCTCTTTCAATAGAAATTTACCTTACTGTATATGCATTTTGTATTTTTATTTCAATACAAATTTAAATATTTTATGTGTATTTTGGTATATATATTTTTAAAATAAACGCCCTATTTTATGGGAATTTTGCATCTTTCTTTTCATACAAATTTACATTATTTTGTTGATATTCTCTGTATTTATTTTGATACGATTTTACATTATTCTATTTCTTTTTTGTATATATATTCTTTTTATACACATTTACATTATTTAATGTGTATCTTGCATATATATTTTATACAAATTTACGTTATTTAAGTGTATTTGTTTATATATTTTCATTCAAATTTACATTATTTTATGTGTATTTTGTATATGTATTTCAATACAAATTTACCTAATTTTATGTGTATTTTGTATATTTCTTTTCATACAAATTTTAATTATTTTTGTGTATTTTTGTATATAGTTTTATACAAATTTAGGTTATTTATGTACGCATTTACATTATTTATTATGTGTGTTGTATATATATATTTTATGCAAATTTACTTTATTTTATGTGCATTTTTGTAAGTTTCTATTGAAATAGATGTGGAAAATACATATAAAACAATGTAAATTTGTTTCAAAATATATATACGAATACACATAAAATAACGTTGATTTCTATAAAAATATACACAAAATACACATAAAATGAGGTAAATACGTATAAAAAAATGAATACAAAATACACATAAAATAATGTAAAATCGTATCAAAATAAATAAACAAAATACCAATAAAAGAATGTGAATTTGTATAAATATAAATATACAAAATACACATAAAATATCGTAAATTTGTATAAAACTATATACAAAAATACACAGAAGTAATTAAAGTTGTAGGAAAGTAGATATATAAAATACAGCTAAAATAAACTAAATTTGAATTGAAATATATATACAAAATACATAAAATAATGTAAATTTATATAAAAATATTTATACAAATACATATAATAACGTAGATTTGTTTAAAAATATATAAACAAAATACACATTAAGTAATATAAATACGTATAAAAAATATATACAAAATACATATATAATCATGTAAGTCGTATCAAAATAAATAAACAAAATAACAATAAAATAATGTTAATTTGTATGAGAAAACATATACAAATAACGCATATTTCTATAAAAATATATGTACAAAAATGCACATAAGATAAAGTAAATTTGCATAAAAATATATATACAAAACACACATTGAATAATGTAAATGAGTACATAAAATAACCTAAATTTGTATAAAACTATATACAAAAATACACAAAAATAATTTAAATTTGTATGAAAAGAAATATACAAAATACATGTAAAATTAGGTAAATTTGTATTGAAATACATATACAAAATACACATCAAATAATGTAAATTTGAATGAAAATATATAAACAAACACACTTAAAATAACGTAAATTTGTATAAAATATATATGGAAGATACACACTAAATAATGTTAATTTGTATAAAAAAATATATACAAAAAACAAATAGAATTATGTAAAATCGTATCAAAATAAATACACAGAATATCAATACAATAATGTAAATTTGTATGAAAATAAAGATGCAAAATTCCCAAAAAATATCGCATTTTTTATAAAAAATATATATACCAAAATACACATAAAATATTTAAATTTGTATTGAAATAAATATACAAAATGCATATACAGTAAGGTAAATTTGTATTGAAAGAGATATTCAAAAATACATATAAAAAAATGTAAATTTGTTTCAAAATATATATACGAATACACATAAAATAACGTAGATTTCTATAGAAATATATATATATATATATATATATATATATATATATATATATATATATATATATATATATATATATATATATATATATATATATATATATTTATATATATATATATATAAATTATGTAAATACGTATAAAAATATATATTCAAAATACATATCAAATAATGTAAATTCGTGTCAAAATAAATAAACAAAATATCATGAAAAGAATGTGTATTTGTATGAAAATAGATAATAGATAATAAATCTGTATAAAATATATATGCAAGATACACATTAAATAATGTAAATATGTATAAAAAAGTATATACAAAAAACAAATAGAATAATGTAACATCGTATCAAAATAAATACACCGAATATTAATAAAATAAATACAAAATACACATATAATCATGTAATTCGTATCAAAATAAATAAACAAAATACCAATAAAATAATATAAATTTGTATGAGTAAACGTGTATAAATATAAATGTACAAAATACACATACAAAATAAACATAAAATAAGGTAAATTTGTAATGAAATATATGTACAAAATAAACATAAAATAAAGTAAATTTATATGAAAATATATATACAAATACACATAAAAAACCATGAATTTGTATAAAATTATATATTCAAAATAAATATTAAATAATGTAAATGCGTATAAAAAAATATATAAAAAGTACATATAAAATAATGTAAATTCGTATCAATATAAATCAACAAAATACCAATAAAATAATATATATTTGAATGAAAATAGATTTACAAAATACACATAACATAACTAAAATTTGTATTGAAATATATATAAAAATACATATAAATAATTTGAGTTTGTATGAAAATAGATATTCAAAATACTTGTATTGAAATAGATATGCAAAATACATATAAAACAATGTAAATTTGTTTCAAAATATATATACGAATACACATAAAATAACGTTGATTTCTATAAAAAATATACAAAATACACATAAAATGAAGTAAATACGTTTAAAAAATGAATAAAAAATACACAAAAAAATCGTATCAAAATAAATAAACAAAATACCAGTAAAAGAAAGTGTATTTGTATAAATATAAATATACAAAATACACATAAAATATCGTAAATTTGTATAAAACTATATACAAAAATACACAGAAGTTATTAAATTTGTATGAAAATATATATACAAAATACAGCTAAAATAAGCTAAATTTGAATTGAAATGTACATACAAAATACATAAAATAATGTAAATCTGTATCAAAATATTTATACAAATACATATAATAACGTAGATTTGTTTAAAAATATATAAACAAAATACACATTAAGTAATGTAAATACGTATAAGAAATATGTACAAAATACACATATAATCATGTAATTCGTATCAAAATAAATAAACAAAATAGCAATAAAATAATGTAAATTTGTATGAGAAAACATATACAAATAACATAAAATTTCTATAAAAATATATGTACAAAAATGCACTTAAAATAAAGTAAATTTCCATAGAAATATATATACAAAACACACACTAAATAATGTAAATGCGTACATAAAATAACCTAAATAAAGCTATATACAAAAATTCACATAAATAATTTAAATTTGTTTGAAAAGAAATATAGAAAATACATATAAAATTAGGTAAATTTGTATTGAAATACATATACAAAATACACATCAAATAATGTAAATTTGAATGAAAATATATAAACAAATACACTTAAAATAACGTAAATTTGTATAAAATATATATGCAAGATACACATTAAATAATGTAAATGTGTATAAAAAATATATACAAAAAACAAATAGAATAATGTAAAATCGTATCAAAATAAATACACAGAATACCAATAAAATAATGTAAGTTTGTATAAAAATAAAGATGCAAAATTCCCAAAAATTATCGCATTTTTTATAAAATATATATAACAAAATACACATAAAATATTTAAATTTGTATTGAAATAAATATACAAAATGCATATACAGTAAGGTAAATTTGTATTGAAAGAGATATTCAAAAATACATATAAAACTATGTAAATTTGTTTCAAAATATATATACGAATACACATAAAATAAAGTAGCTTTCTATAGAAATATATATACAAAATACATATGAAATTATGTAAATACGTATAAAACTATATATACAAAATACATATCAAATAATGTAAATTCGTGTCAAAATAAATAAACAAAATATCATGAAAAGAATGTGTATTTGTATGAAAATAGATAATAGATAATAAATTTGTATAAAATATATATGCAAAATACACATTAAATAATGCAAATATGTATAAAAAAGTATATACAAAAAACAAATAGAATAATGTAAAATCGTATCAAAATAAATACACCGAATATTAATAAAATAATGTAAATTTGTATGAAAATAAAGATGCAAAATTCCCATAAAATAGCGCATTTCTTATAAAAATATATATACCAAAATACACATAAAATATTTAAATTTGTATTGAAATACATATAGAAAATGCAAATACAATAAGGTAAATTTGTATTAAAAGAGATATGCAAAAATACATATAAAACAATGTAAATTTGTTTCAAAATATATATACGAATACAAATAAAAAAAACGTAGATTTCTATAAAAATATATATACAAAATACACATAAAATTAAATAAATACGTATAAAAAAATGTATACAAAATACACATAAAATAATGTAAATTGGAATTAAAATAGATAAACAAAATACCAATAAAAGAATGTGTATTTGGATAAATATAAATATACAAAATACACATACAAAATAAACATAAGATAAGGTAGATTTGTAATAAAATATATGTACAAAATACACATAAAATAATGTAAGTTTATATGAAAATATATATACAAAGTACATATAAAATGAAAATTAAGATGCAAAATACCTATAAAATAACGCATTTTTTTTAAATTATTGATACCAAAATACACATAAAATATTTGAACTTGTATTAAAATAAATATACAAAATGCACATACAATAAGGTAAATTTGTATTGAAATAGATATGCAAAATACATATAAAATAATGTAAATTTGTTTCAAAATTTATATACGAATACACATAAAATAACGTAGATTTCTATAAAAATACATATACAAAATACACATAAAATTAAGTAAATACGTATAAAAAAATGTATACAAAATACACATAAAATAATGTAAATTCGTATAAATGTAAATAAACAATATACCAATACCAGAATGTGTATTTGTATAAATATAAATATACAAAATGCACATAAAATAACGTAAATTTATATAAAACTATATACATAAAATAACGCAAATTTCTATAAAATATATGTACAAAATGAACATCAAATAAATTTGCATAAAAATATATATACAAAACACACATTAGATAATGTAAATGAGTATAAAAGTATGTATACAAAATACCTATGAATTAATCTAAATTCGTATCGAATTAAATTAAGAAAATACCGATAAAATAATGTAATTTTGGATGAAAATATATATACAAAATACACATAAAATAACCTAAATACAAATACAAATATACACATAAAATAATTTAAAATTGAATGAAATAAATATACAAAATAAATATAAAATAAGGTACATTTGTAATGAAATATATGAAAAAATACACATAAAATAATATAAATTTGTATGAAAATATATATACAAATACACATTAAATAACATGAATCTGTATAAAATTTGTATCAAAATATATACTTATACACACAATAAAATAACGTAATTTTTTTTATGAAAATGTATATACAAAACACACATAAAATAATTTTAATACGTAGAAAAATATATATACAAAAAACACATAAAATAATGTAAATATGTATGAAAATATATAAACAAATACACATAAAATAATGTAAATTTGGATAAAATATATATACAAAATGAACATTAACTTTTTTTTTTTTTTCGTTGCTGCCTATTGCGCCGGTAGGCATCTTCCCGGTGGGGCCTGATGGTCGGCCAAAGGCTTCTTCCAGGTGGGGCTGATGGTCGGCCCAGCCCGTTCTGGCGCAGGCGAGTGTTTATAGTGGCGCCATCTTGCATTGGCTCATGCTGCCCCCCGGAACTCGTTCTTGATTCGCTTGGACGGTCTCCTCTCGAGTCCGGGTTGATCGGTGGTCTTCAGGACACCATGTGGGTAGTTTTAAGCCACTCGGCGGTGACTGAAAAATCCGAGGTGGTAGCGTGGGGATTCGAGCCCGCGTCGTCCATCACGCGGTGAATGTGGGCCCACTACGCTACCAGTTCAGCCACCGCCTACCCCTATATGTATAAAAAATATATATACAAAATACACATAGAATAATGTTAAATCGTATCAAAATAAATAAAGAGAATATCAATAAAATAATGTAAATTTGTATGAAAATAAAGATGCAAAATATCCATATAATAACGCATATTTGCATAATAATATATATATACAAAAATACATATCAAATAGTTAAATTTGTATTAAAATAAATATACAAAATGCACGTACAATAAAGTAAATTTGTATTGAAATAGATATGCAAAATACACATTAATAATGTAAATTTGTATCAAAATATATATACGAATACTCATAAAATAGAGTAAATTTCTATGAAAATATACATACAAAATAGATATACAAAATACACATATAACTAGTTAAATTTGTATTTAAATACATGTACAAAAAACACATAAAATAATGTAGATTTGAATGAAATGAAAACAAATACATTTTATATAAAATATATATACAAAATACACATAGAATAATGTAAAATCATATCAAAATAAATACACAAAATATCAATAAAATAATGTAAATTTGTATGAAAATAAAGATGCAAAATATCCATAAAATAAAGCATATTTTTATAAAAATACATATACAAAAATACACATAGATTAATCAAATTTGTATTAAAATTAATATACAAAATCCACATACAATAAGGTAAATTTGTATTGAAAAAATATGCAAAATACACATAAAACAATGTAAATTTGTTTAAAAATATACGAATACACATAAAATAACGCAGATTTCTATAAAAATATATATACAAAATACACTTGAAATAATGTAAATACGTATAAAAATATATATACAAAATACACATTAAATAATGTTAATTCGTGTCAAATAAATAAACAAAATATCATGAAAAGAATGTGTATTTGTATGAAAATAGATATACAAAATACACATAAAATAACCTAAATTTGTATAAAACTATAAACAAAAATACACAAAAATAATTTAAACTTGTATGAAAATAAATATACAAAAAACATATAAAATCAGGTAAATTTGTATTGAAATACGTATACAAAATACACGTAAAATAATGTAAATTTGAATGAAAATATATAAACATATAGACTTAAAATAACGTAAATTTGTATCAAATATATATACAAAAAACACTTTAAATAATGTAAATATGTATAAAAAAAATATATACAAAACACAAATAAAATAATGTAAAATCGTATCAAAATAAATACAGAAAATATTAATAAAATAATGTAAATTTGTATGAAAATTAAGATGCAAAATACCCATAAAATAACGCATTTTTTATAAAAATATATATACGAAAAAACATAAAATATTTGATTTTGTATTAAAATAAATAGATATACAAAATACACATAAAATAAGCTAAATTTGAATTGAAATATATATACAAAATACATAAAATAATGTAAATTTGTATCAAAATACTTATACAAATACACATATAATAACGTAAGTTTGTATAAAAATATATAAACAAAATACACATTAAATAATGTAAATACGTATAAAAAAAATGTACAAAATACACAAATAATCATGTAATTCGTATCAAAATAAATAGACAAAATACCAATAAAATAATATAAATTTCTATAAGAAAACATATACAAAATACACATAAATAACGCAAATATTAATAAAAATATATATAATATTATATATTTTTATACATATTTAAAATATTTAATGTATATTTTGTATATATATTATCAAATTTACGTTATTTTATATATATTTGTTTATATATTTTCATACAAATTTACATTATTTTATGTGAGCTGTGTATCTCTATTACAATACAAATTTGCCTAACTTTATGTGTATTTTGCATATCTATTTTCAAACAAATTTCAATTATTTTGGTGTATTTTTGTATATATTTTTATACAAATTTTAGTTATTTTATTTGTTTTTTGTATATATATTTTCCTACAAATATAAATTCTTTTATTGGAATTTTGTGTATTTAATTTTTTACGAATTTACATTATTTTATGTGTATTTTGTATATATATATTTCTAAGTATTTAAATTATTTTGTGTATTTTATACATACATTTTCATAAAAATTTACGTTATTTTATTGTGTGTATTCGTATATATTTTGAAACAAATTTTATACAAATTCATGTTATTTTATGTGTATTTGTATATATATTTTCATAAAACTTGATATTATTTTAGGTGTATTCTTACATATATATTTTTACAAATTTACCTTATTTTATGTTTATTTTGTATATTTATCCCATTCAGTATAATCAAATTTAAATTTATTGTATATTCATTTTGTATATTAATTTTAATACAAATTTAATTATTCTATGTGTATTTTTCTATATGTATTTTTATAAAAATATGCTTTATTTTATGGGTATTTTGAATCTTTATTTTCATACAAATTTACGTTATTTTATTGATATTCTGCTCATTCATTTTGATACGATTTGACATTATTCTATGTGTATTTTGTATATATTTTTCATACAAATTTACGTTATTTTATGTGTATTTGTTTATATATTTTGACACAAATTTACAATATTTTATGGGTATTTTGTATATATATTGCAAAAGAAATTTACCTAGTTTTATGTGTATTTTGAATATCTATTTTCATACAAACTCAAATTTTTTTTATGTATTTTTGTATATATTTCAATACAAATTTTAGTTAGATTATGTGTATTTTGTAAATCAATTTTCATTCAAATATATATTATTTTATTGGTTTTTGTTGATTTATATTGTTACGAATTTACATTATTTTATATGTACAAACCAATAAAATAATATATATATTTGAATGAAAATAGATTTACAAAATACACATAACCTAACTAAAATTTGTATTGAAATATATACAAAAATACATAAAAATAATTTTAGTTTGTATGAAAATAGATATTCAAAATACACATAAAACTAGGTAAATTTCTTTTGAAATAAATATACAAAATACCCATAAAATATTGTAAATTTGTGTCAAAATATATAAACAAACACACATAAAATAACGTAAATTTAAATGAAAAATATATACAAAATGCATTTCTTATAAAAATATATATACCAAAATTCACATAAAATATTTAAATTTGTATTGAAATAAATATACAAAATGCACATACAATAAGGTAAACTTCTATTGAAAGAGATATGCAAAAATACATATAAAACAATGTAAATTTGTTTCAAAATATATATACGAATACACATAAAATAACGTAGATTTCTATAAAAATATATATACAAAATACACATAAAATTAGGTAAATACGTATAAAAAAATGTAAACAAAATACACATAAAATAATATAAACTCGAAACAAAATAAATAAACAAAATACCAATAAAAGAATGTGTATTTGTTCTGGGTATTTTTGTATATAGTTTTATACAAATTTACGATATTTTATGTGTATTTTGTATATTTATATTTATACAAATACACATTCTTTTACTGGTATTTTGTTTATTTATTTTGATACGATTTTCAAGTGTATTTTGTATTCATTTTTTTATACGTATTTACTTCATTTTATGTGTATTTTGAATATATTTTTATATAAATCAACGTTATTTTATGTGTATTCGTATATATATATTTTGAAACAAATTTACATTGTTTTATATGTATTTTCCATATCTATTTCAATACAAATTTACCTTACAGTATGTGCATTTTTTATATTTATTTTAATACAAATTTTAATATTTTATGTGTATTTTGGTATATATTTTTTTATAAAAATGCGTTATTTTATGGCTATTTTGCATCTTTATTTTCATACAAATTTACATTATTTAATTAATATTCTGTGTATTTATTGTTGATACGATTTTACATTATTCTATTTGTGTTTTGTATATATTTTTTTATACATATTTACATTATTTAATTAGTATTTTGTATATATATTTCATACAAATTTATATTATTTTAAGTGTATGTTTATATATTTTCATTCAAATTTCCATTATTTTATGTGTATTTTGTATATGTATTTCAATACAAATTTACCTAATTTTATGTGTATTTTGTATATTTATTTTCATACAAATTTAAATTATTTTTGTGAATTTTTGTATGTAGCTTTATACAAACTTAGGTTATTTTATGAGTATTTTGTATATCTATTTTCATACAAATACACATTCTTTTATTGATATTTTGTTTATTTATTTTGACGAGAATTTAAATTATTTAATGTGAATTTTGTATATATATTTTTATACGTATTTACATCATTTCATGTGTTTTTTTTTATATATATTTTTATTGAAATCTACGTTATATTATGTGTATTCGTATATAGATTTTTAAACAAATTTACACTTTTATGTGTATTCTGCATATTTTTTCAATACAAATTTACCTTATTGTATATGCATTTTGTATATTAATTTTAATACAAATTTAATTACTCTATGTGTATTTTTGTATATGTATTTTTATAAAAATATGCTTTATTTTATGGGTATTTTGCATCGTTATTTTCATACAAATTTACGTTATTTTATTGATATTCTGCTCATTCATTTTGATACGATTTGACATTATTCTATGTGTATTTTGTATATATTTTTTATAAAAATTTACGTTATTTTATGTGTATTTGTTTATATATTTTGACACAAATTTACAATATTTTATGGGTATTTTGTATATATATTTCTAAAGAAATTTACCTAGTTTTATGTGTATTTTTAATATCTATTTTCATACAAACTCAAATTATTTACATGTATTTTTGTATATATTTCAATACAAATTTTAGTTATGTTATGTGTTTTTTCTAAATCTATTTTCATTCAAATATATATTATTTTATTGGTATTTTGTGATTTATATTGATACGAATTTACATTATTTTATGTGTACTTTTTATATATATTTTTATACGCATTTACATTATTTAATATTTATTTTGAATATATAATTTTATACAAATTCATGGTATTTTATGTGTATTTGTATATATATTTTCATATAAATTTACATTATTTTATGTGTATTTTGTACATATATTTCATTACAAATTTACCTTATTTTATGTTTATTTTGTATGTGTATTTTGTACATTTATATTTATACACGTTTTCTCATACAAATTTATATTATTTTATTTGTATTTTGTTTATTTATTTTGATACGAATTACATGATTATATGTGTATTTTGTACACATTTTTGTATACGTATTTACATTATTTAATGTGTATTTTTATATATTTTCATACAAATTTACGTTATTATATGTGTATTTGTATAAATATTTTGATACAAATTTACTTTAGTTCATGTATTTTGTATATATATTTCAATTCAAATTTAGCTTATTTTGTGTGTATTTTCTATATATTTTCATACAAATTTAATTACTTCTGTGTATTTTTGTATAGTTTTATATAAATTTACGTTATATTATGTGTATTTTGTATATTTATATTTATACAAATACACATTCTTTTATTGGTATTTTGTTTATTTATTTTGATACAAATTTACATTATTTTATGTGTATTTTGTATACATTTTTTTAAACGTATTTACTTCATTTTATGTGTATTTTGTGTATATATATATATATATATATATATATATATATATATATATATATATATATATATATATATATATATATATATATATATATATATATATATATATATATATATATATATATATCTATCTATATTTATAAACAAATTTACATTGCTTTATATGTATTTTGCATATCTATTTCAATACAAATTTACCTTTTTGTACATATAAAACAATGTAAATGTAAATGTAAATGTAAATATATGTACGAATACACATAAAATAACGTAGATATCTATAAATATATATATACAAAATACACATAAAATTAAGTAAATATGTATAAAAAATAAATAATCAAAATACCAATAAAAGAATGTGTATTTGTATAAATATAAATGTAGATTTATATGAAAATATTTATACAAATACACATAAAATACCATGAATTTGTATAAAATTATATATTCAAAATAAATACTAAATAATGTAAATGCATGAAAATAACGAGGCAAAATACCCATCAAATAACGCATTTTTTTTTTATTTATAAAAATATATATACCAAAATACACATAAAAAATTAAATTTGATGTAAAATAAATATATAAAAAACACATACAATAAGGTAAATTTGTATTAAAATAGATATGCAAAATACATATAAAACAATGTAAATTTGTTTCAAAATATATATACGAATTCACATAAAATAACGTAGATTTCTATAAAAATATATATACAAAATACACATAAAATGAAGTAAATACGTATAAAAAAAAGTATACAAAATACACATAAAATAATGTAAATTCGTATCAAAATAAATATACAAAATACCAATAAAAGAATGTGTATTTGTATAAATATAAATATACAAAATACTCATAAAATAACGTAAATTTATATAAAACTATATACAAAAATACACAGAAGTATTTTAATTTGTATGAAAATAGATATACAAAATAAGGTAAATTCGTTTCAAATTCAATAAACAAAATTCAGATAAAAGAACGTATATTTGTAGAAAAAATAAATATACAAAATACACATAAAATAACGAAAATTTGTATAGAAATATATAAAAAAATAAACAAAAATAATTTCAATTTGTATGAAAATAAATATACAAAATACACATGTATTTTGTATATCTATTTTCACACAAATTTAATTACTTTTGTTTATTTTTGCATATAGTTTTATATAAATTTACGTTATTTTATTTGAATTTGTATATTTATTTATACAATACACATTCTTTTTTTAGTATTTTGTTTATTTATTTTGATACGAGTTTACATTATATTATGTGTATTTTGTATACCTTTTTTTATACGTATTTACATCATTTTATGTGTATTTTGTATATTTATTTTCATAGAAATCTACGTTATTTTATGTGTATTCGTATATATATTTTGAAAAAAATTTACATGGTTTTATATGTATTTTGCATATCTATTTCAATACAAATTTACCTTATTGTATGTGCATTTTGTATATTTATTTTAATACAAATTCAAATATTTTATGTGTGTATTGGTATTAATATTTTTATAAAAAATGCGTTATTTTATGGGTATTTTGCATTTTAATTTTCATACAAATTTACATTATTTGATTAATATTCTGTGTATTTATTTTGATACGATTTTATATTATTCTATTTGTGTTTTGTATATATTTTTTTATACATATTTACATTATTTAATGTGTATTTTTTATATATATTTTATACAAATTTACGTTATTTTAAGTGTATTTGTTTATATATTTTCATTCAAATTTACATTATTTTATATGTATTTTGTAAATGTATTTCAATACAAATTTACCTAATTTTATGTGTATTTTGTATATTTATTTTCATACAAATTAAAATTATTTTTGTGTATTTTTGTATATAGTTTTATACAAATTTAGGTGATTTTATGTGTATATTGTATATCTATTTTTATACAAATACACATTCTTTTATTGATATTTTTTTTTATTTTGACGCAATTTACATTATTTAATTTGTATTTTATATATATATATATATATATATATATATATATATATATATATATATATATATATATCTCTATATATATATATATATATATATATATATATATATATATATATATATATATATATATATATATATATATATATATATATATATATATATATTATTTTTTATTTTTTTTATACGTGTTTACATCATTTCATGTGTATTTTGTATATATATTTCTATAGAAATCTACTTTGATTTATGAGCATTCGTATATAGATTTTGATATAAATTTACACTGTTTTATGTGTATTTTGCATATTTTTTCAATACAAATTTACCTTATTGTATATGCATTTTGTATATTAATTTTAATACAAATTTAATTATGCTATGTGTATTTTTGTATATGTATTTTTATAAAAATATGCTTTATTTTATGGGTATTTTGCATTTTTATTTTCATGCAAATTTACATTATTTTATTTATATTCTGTTTATTTTTTTTTTAAACAGTTTTACATTATTCTATGTGTATTTTGTATATCTATTTTTATACGTATTTACTTAATTTTATGTGTATTTTGTATATATATTTTTATAGAAATCTACGTTATTTTATGTGTATTCGTATATATATTTTGAACCAAATTTACATTGTTTTATATGTATTTCTGCATATCTCTTTCAATACAAGTTTACCTTATTGTATGTGCATTTTGTATATTTATTTCAATATAAATTTAAATATTTTATGTGTATTTTGGTACATATATTTTTATAAGAAATGCGCTATTTGATGGGAATTTTGCATCTTTATTTTCATAAAAATTTACATTATTTTATTAATATTCGGTGTATTTATTTTGATACGATTTCACATTATTCTGTTTGTTTTTTTGTATATATATTTTTTATACATATTTACATTATTTAATGTGTATCTTGCATACATATTTCATACAAATTTATTATCTATTATTTATTTTCATACAAATACACATTCTTTTCATGATATTTTGTTTATTTATTTTGACACGAAATTACCTAGAAATGTATTTTGTATATATATTTTTATACGTATTTACATGATTTCATGTGTATTTTGTATATATATTTCTATAGAAATCTACGTTATTTTATGTGTATTCGTATATATATTTTGAAACAAATTTACTTTGTTTTATATGTATTTTTGAATATCTCTTTCAATACATATTTACCTTACTTTTATGGTATTTTGTTTATTTATTTTAATTCGAATTTACATTATTTTATGTATATTTTGTATACATTTTTTTATACGTATTTACTTAATTTTATGTGTATTTTGTATATATATTTTTATAGAAATCTACGTTTTTTTATTTGTATTCGTATATATATTTTGAAACAAATTTACATTGTTTTATATGTATTTTTGCATATCTCTTTCAATACAAATTTACCTTATTGTAATTGCATTTTGCATATTTATTTCAATACAAATTTAAATATTTTATGTGTATTTTGGTATATATATTTTTATAAGAAATGCGCTATTTTATGGGAATTTTGCATCTTTATTTTCATACAAATTTACATTATTTTATTAATATTCGGTGTATTTATTTTGATACGATTTTACATTATTCTATTTGTTTTTTGTATATACTTTTTTTATACATATTTACATTATTTAATGTGTATCTTGCATATATATTTTATACAAATTTATCATCTATTATCTATTTTCATACAAATACACATTCTTTTCATGATATTTTGTTTATTTATTTTGACACGAATTTACATAATTTGATATGTATTTTGTATATATATTTTTATACGTATTTACATAATTTCATATGTATTTTGAATATATATTTCTATAGAAATCTACTTTATTTTATGTGTATTCGTATATATATTTTGAAACAAATTTACATTGTTTTATATGTATTTTTGAATATCTCTTTCAATACAAATTTACCTTACTGTATATGCATTTTGTATATTTATTTGAATACAAATTTAAATATTTTATCTGTATTTTGGTATATATATTTTTATAAGAAATGCGCTATTTGTTGGGAATTTTGCATCTTTATTTTCATACAAATTTACAATATTTTATTTATATAAGGTGTATTTATTTTGATACGATTTCACATTATTCTATTTGTTTTTTGTATATATATTTTTTTTATACCTATTTGCACTATTTAATGTGTATCTTGCATATATACTTAATACAAATTTATTATCTATTATTTATTTTTATACAAATACACATTCTTTTTATGATACTTTGTTTATTTATTTTGACACGAATTTACCTAGATATGTATTTTGTATATATATTTTTATACGTATTTACATAATTTCATGTGTATTTTGTATATATATTTCTATAGAAATCTACGTTAAATAATGTCAATTCGTATCAAAATGAATGAGCAGAATATCAATAAAATAATGTAAATTTGTATGAAAATAAAGATCCAAATTCCCAAAAAATAAAGCATATGTTTATAAAAATACATATACAAAATACACATCGAATAATTAAATTTGTATTAAAATTAATATACAAAATAAGCGTAAATTTGTATTGAAAATATACAACATACACGTTTACTCATAAAAATTTATATTATATTATATTTTGTTTATTTATTTTGATACGAATTACATGATTATATGTGTATTTTGTACATATTTTTTTATACGTATTTACATTATTTAATGTGTATTTTGTTTATATATTTTCATACAAATTTACGTTATTATATGTGTATTTGTATAAATATTTTGATACAAATTTACTTTATTTCAATTGAAATTTAGCTTATTTTGTGTGTATTTTGTATATATTTACATTCAAATTTAATTACTTCTGTGTATTTTTGTATATAGTTTTATATAAATCTACGTTATTTTATGTGTATTTTGTATATTTATATTTATACAAATACACATTCTTTTACTGGTATTTTGTTTATTTATTTTGATACGAATTTACATTATTTGATGTGTATTTTGTATACATTTTTTTATACGTATTTACTTCATTTTATGTGTATTTTGAATATATATTTTTATAGATATCTACGTTATTTTATGTGTATTCGTATACATATTTTGAAACAAATTTGCATTGCTTTATATGTATTTTGCATATCTATTTCAATACAAATTTACCTTATTGTATGTGTTTTTTATATATTTATTTTAATACAAATCTAATTTTTTTTATGTGTATTTTGTTATATATATTTTTATAAATAAAAAAATGCGTTATTTTATGGGTATTTTGCCTCTTTATTTTCAAACAAATTTACATTATTTTATTAATATTCTGTGTATTTATTTTAATACGATTTTACATTATTCTATTTGTGTTTTGTATATATTTTTTTATACAAATTTACGTTATTTTAAGAGTATTTGTTTATGTATTTTCATTCAAATTTACATTATTTTATGTGTATTTTGTATATGTATTTCTATTCAAATTTACCTAATTTTATGTGTATTTTGTATATTTATTTTCATACAAATTTTAAATATTTTTGTGTATTTTTGTATATAGTTTGATACAAATTTAGGTTATTTTATGTGTATTTTGAATATCTATTTTCATACAAATACACATTCTTTTATTGATATTTTGTTTATTTATTTTGACACGAATTTACATTATATAATGTGTATTTTGTATATATATTTTTATACGTATTTACATCATTTCATGTGTATTTTGTATATATATTCCCATAGAAATCAACGTTATTTTATGTGTATTCGTATATATATTTTGAAACAAATTTACACTGTTTTATGTGTATTTTGCGTATTTTTTCAATACAAATTTACCTTATTGTATGTGCATTTTGTATATTTATTTTAATACAAATTTAATTATTCTATGTGTATTTTTGTATATGTATTTTTTTTTTTAAATATGCTTTATATTATGGGTATTTTGCATCTTTGTTTTCATACAAATTTAAATTATTTTATTGATATTCTGTGTACTTATTTTGATACGGTTTTACATTATTCTATGTGTATTTTGTAGATATATTTTATACAAATGTACGTTATTTTATGTGTATTTGTTTTCATTTCATACAAATTTACATAATTTTATGTGTATTTTGTACATGTATTAAAATACATATTTAACTAATTATATGTGTATTACAAATAAACATTCTTTAATTGGTATTTTGTTTATTTATTTTGATACGAATTTATATTATTTTATGTGTATTTTGTATGCATTTTTTTATACGTATTTACTTCATTTTATGTGTATTTTTTATATATATTTTTATAGAAATCTACGTTATTTTATGTGTATTCGTATATATATTTTGAAACAAATTTACATTATTTTATATGTATTTTGCATATATATTTCAATATAAATTTAGCTTTTGTGTATTTTTGTATATGTATTTAAAAAAAAAATGCTTTATTTTATGGGTATTTTGCATCTTTATTTTCATACAAATTTGAATTATTTTATTGATATTCTGTGTACTTATTTTGATACGATTTTACATTATTCTATGTATAACAAAAATAAATACAGAATACACAAAAATAGATATGGAAAATACATATAAACAATGTAAATTTGTTTCAAAATGTGTATACGAATACACATGAAATAAGGTAGATTTCTATAAAAATATATATACAAAATACACATAAAATTAAGTAAATACGTATAAAAAATGTATACAAAATACACATAAAATAATGTAAATTAGTATCAAAATAAATAAACAAAATACTAATAAAGAATGTGTATTTGTATAAATATATATACAAAATACACATTAAATAATATAAATTTGTTTAAAACTATACAAAATACACATGAAATGATGTAAATACGTATAAAAATATATATACAAAATACACATTAAATAATGTAAATTCGCGTCAAAATAAATAAACCAAATATCAATAAAAGAATGTGTATTTGTATGAAAATAGATATACAAAATACACATAAAATAACCTAAATTTGTATCAAACTATATACAAAAATACACAAAAATATTTTAAATTTGTATGGAAATAAATATACAAAATACACATAAAATTAGGTAAATTTGTATTGAAATACATACACAAAATACACATAAAATAATGTAAATTTGAATGAAAATACATAAACAAAAACACTTAAAATAACGTAAATTTGTATAAAAAAATATGTACAAAACACGAATAGAATAATGTAAAATCGTATCAAAATAAATACACAGAATATTAATAAAATAATGTAAATTTGTATGAAAATAAAGAGGCAAAATACCCATAAAATAACGCATTTTTTTTATTTATAAAAATATATATCCTAAAATACACATCAAAAAATTAAATTTGTATTAAAATAAATATACAAAAAACACATACAATAAGGTAAATTTGTATTGAAATAGATATGCAAAATACATATAAAACAATGTAAATTTGTTTCAAAATATGTATACGAATACACATAAATTAACGTAGATTTCTATAAAAATATATATACAAAATACACATAAAATGAAGTAAATACGTATAAAAAAATGTATACAAAATACACATAAAATAATGTAAATTCGTATCAAAATAAATAAACAAAATACCAATAAAAGAATGTGTATTTGTATAAATATAAATATACAAAATACACATAAAATAACGTAAATTTATATAAAACTATATACAAAAATACACAGAAGTAATTAAGTTTGTATGAAAATATATACAAAATACACACAAAATAAGCTTAATTTGAATTGAAATATATATACAAAATATATGAAATAAAGTAAGTTTGTATCAAAATATTTATACAAATACACATATAATAACTTAAATTTGTATGAAAATATATAAACAAAATACACATTAAATAATGTAAATATGTATAAAAAAATATGTACAAAATACACATATAATCATGTAATTCGTATCAAAATAAATAAACAAAATACCAATAAAATAATATAAATTTGTATGAGTAAGCGTGTATGTTGCATATTTTTTCAATACAAATTTACCTTATTATATACGCATTTTGTATTTTAATTTTTATACAAATTTAATTATTCGATGTGTATTTTTGTATCTGTACTTTTATAAATATA
This sequence comes from Eriocheir sinensis, assembly GCF_024679095.1. Lineage (NCBI taxonomy): Eukaryota > Metazoa > Arthropoda > Malacostraca > Decapoda > Varunidae > Eriocheir > Eriocheir sinensis. The sequence goes on along the minus strand of NW_026110617.1, from coordinate 544,701 downwards.
TGCTTTATTTTTTGGGTATTTTGCATCTTTATTTTCATACAAATTTACATTATTTTATTGATATTCTGCTCATTCATTTTGATACGAATTGACATTATTCTATGTGTATTTTGTATATATTTTTCATATAAATTTACGTTATTTTATGTGTATTTGTTTATATATTTTGGCACAAATTTACAATATTTTATGTGTATTTTGTATATACATTTCAAAAGAAATTTACTTAGTTTTATGTGTATTTGTAAATCTATTTTTATACAAACTCAAATTATTTCAATGTATTTTTGTATATATTTTAATACAAATTTTAGTTATGTTATGTGTATTTTGTAAATTTATTTTCATTCAAATATATATTAATTTAGTTTAAGTTTGTATGAAAAGAAATATACAAAATACACATAAAATTAGGTTAATTTGTAATGAAATACATATACAAAATACACATAAAATAATGTAAATTTGAAAGAAAATATATAAACAAATACACATATAATAACGTAAATTTGTGTGAAATATATATACAAAATACACATTAAATAATGTAAATATGTATAAAAAAATATATACAAAACACAAATAGAATAATGTAAAATCGTATCAAAATATATACACAGAATATTAATAAAATAATGTAAATTTGTATGAAAATTAAGATGCAAAATACTTATAAAATAACGCATTTTTTTAAAAAAATTATTGATACCAAAATACACATAAAATATTTGAATTTGTATTAAAATAAATATACAAAATGCACATACAATAAGGTAAATTTGTATTGAAATAGAAATGCAAAATACATATCAAATTATGTAAATTTGTTTCAAAATATATATACGAATACACATAAAATAACGTAGATTTCTATAAAAATACATATACAAAAAACACATAAAATTAAGTTAATACGTATAAAAAAAATGTATACAAAATACACATAAAATAATGTAAATCCGTATAAATGAAAATAAACAATATACCAATAAAAGAATGTGTATTTGTATTAATGTAAATATACAAAATGCACATAAAATAACGTAAATTTATATAAAAATATATACATAAAATAACGCAAATTTCTATAAAAATATATGTACAAAAATGAACTTAAATGAATTTGCATAAAAATATATATACAAAACACACATTAGATAATGTAAATGAGTATAAAAATATGTTTACAAAATAACTATGAAATAATCTAAATTCGCATCGAATTAAATTAAGAAAATACCAATAAAATATTGTAATTTTGGATGAAAATATATATACAAAATACACATAAAATAACCTAAATACAAATACAAATATACACATAAAATAATTTAAAATTGAATGAAATAAATATACAAAATAAACATAAAATAAGATAATTTTTTAATGGAATATATGAAAAAATACACATAAAATAATATAAATTTGTATGAAAATATATATACAAATACACATTAAATAACATGAATTTGTATAAAATTTGTATCAAAATATATACTTATACACACAATAAAATAACGTAATTTTTTTATGAAAATGTATATACAAAATACACATAAAATAATTTAAATACGTAGAAAAATATATATACAAAAAACACATAAAATAATGTAAATTTGTATGAAAATATATAAACAAATACACATAAAATAATGTAAATTTGGATAAAATATATATATACAAAATGAACATTAAATAATGTAAATATGTATAAAAAAATATATATACAAAATACACATAGAATAATGTTAAATCGAATCAAAATAAATAAAGAGAATATCAATAAAATAATGTAAATTTGTATGAAAATAAAGATGCAAAACATCCATATAATAACGCATATTTCCATAAAAATATATATACAAAAATACATATAAAATAATTAAATTTGTATTAAAATAAATATACAAAATGCACGTACAATAAAGTAAATTTGTATTGAAATAGATATGCAAAATACACATCAATAATGTAAAGTTGTATCAAAATATATATACGAATACTCACAAAATAGAGTAAATTTCTATGAAAATATACATACAAAATAGATATACAAAATACACATATAACTAGTTAAATTTGTATTTAAAAACATGTACAAAAAACACATAAAATAATGTAGATTTGTATAAAATGAAAACAAATACATTTTATAAAAAATATATATACAAAATACACATAGAATAATGTAAAATCATATCAAAATAAATACACAGAATATCAATAAAATAATGTAAATTTGTATGAAAATAAAGATGCAAAATACCCATAAAATAAAGCATATTTTTATAAAAATACATATACAAAAATACACATAGATTAATCAAATTTTTATTAAAATTAATATACAAAATGCACATACAATAAGGTAAATTTGTATTGAAAAAATATGCAAAATACAATGTAAATTTGTTTCAAAATATATATACGAATACACATAAAATAACGTAGATTTCTATAGAAATATATATACAAAATACACTTGAAATAATGTAAATATGTATAAAAATATATATACAAAATACACATTAAATAATGTTAATTCGTGTCAAAATAAATAAACAGAATATCATGAAAAGAATGTGTATTTGTATGAAAATAGATATTCAAAATACACATAAAATAACCTAAATTTGTATAAAACTATATACAAAAATACACAGAAATAATTGAAACTTGTATGAATATAAATATACAAAAAACATATAAAATTAGGTAAATTTGTATTGAAATACTTATACAAAATACACATAAAATATTGTAAATTTGTATGCAAATATATCTAGACTTAAAATAATGTAAATTTGTATCAAATATATATACAAAAAACATATTAAATAATGTAAATATGTAAAAAAAATATATACAAAACACAAATAAAATAATGTAAAATCGTATCAAAATAAATACAGAAAATATTAATAGAATAATGTAAATTTGTATGAAAATTAAGATGCAAAATACCCATAAAATAACGTATTTTTTATAAAAATATATATACGAAAAAACATTAAATATTTAATTTTGTATTAAAATTAATAGATATACAAAATACACATAAAATAAGCTAAATTTGAATTGAAATATATATACAAAATACATAAAATAATGTAAATTTGTATCAAAATACTTATACAAATACACATATAATAACGTAAATTTGTATAAAAATATATAAACAAAATACACATTAAATAATGTAAATACGTATAAAAAAAATGTACAAAATACACAAATAATCATGTATTTCGTATCAAAATAAATAAAAAACCAATAAAATAATGTAAATTTCAATGAGAAAACATATACAAAATACACATAATTAACGCAAATATCAATAAAAATATATATAATATAATATATTTTTATACATATTTAAAATATTTAATGTATATTTTGTATATATATTTTATCCAAATTTACGTTATTTTAAATGTATTTGTTTATATATTTTCATACAAATTTACATTATTTTATGTGAGTTTTGTATATGTATTTCAATACAAATTTGCCTAACTTTATGTGTATTTTGCATATCTATTTTCAAACAAATTTCAATTATTTTTGTGTATTTTTGTATATATTTTTATACAAATTTTAGTTATTTTTTTGTTTTTTGTATATATATTTTCCTACAAATATACATTCTTTTATTGGAATTTTGTGTATTTAATTTTTTACGAATTTACATTATTTGATGTGTATTTTGTATATATATTTTTCAACGTATTTAAATTATTTTATGTGTATTTTATATATACATTTTCATAAAAAAATTACGTTATTTTATTGTGTGTATTCGTATATATTTTGAAACAAATTTTATACAAATTTATGTTATTTTATGTGTATTTGTATATATATTTTCATACAAATTTATATTATTTCATGTGTATTCTTACATATATTTTGTTACAAATTTACCTTATTTTATGTTTATTTTGTATATTTATTTCATTCAATTTTAAATTATTTAATGTGTATATTTGTATTTGTATTTAGGTTATTTTATGTGTGTTTTCTATATATATTTTCATCCAAAACTACATTATTTTATTGTTATTTTCTTAATTTAACTCGATACGAATTTAGATTATTTCATAGGTATTTTGTATACATATTTTTATACTCATTTACATTATCTAATGTGTGTTTTGTATATATTTTTTTATGCAAACTAATTTTATGTGCATTTTTGTACATATATTTTTATAGAAACTTAAAACGTTATTTTATGTGTATTTTGTATATGTTTTCTCATACAAATTTACATTATTTAATTAGTTTTTTGTTTATTTATTTTGATACGAATGACTTGATTATTTGTGTATTTTGTAAATATTTTTTTATACGTATTTACATTACTTAATGTGTATTTTGTTTATATATTTTTTTGCAAATTTACGTTATTATATGTGTATTTGTTAAAAATATTTTGAAACGAGTTTACTTTATTTTATGTATTTTGTATATATATTTCAATTAAAATTTAGCTTATTTTGTGTGTATTTTGTATATCTATTTTCATACAAATTTAATTACTTCTGTGTATTTTTGTATATAGTTTTATACAAATTTACGTTATTTTATGTGCATTTTGTATATTTATATTTATACAAATACACATTCTCTTATTGGTATTTTGTTTATTTATATTTATACGAATTTACATTATTTTATGTGTATTTTGTATACATTTTTGATTCGTATTTACTTAATTTTATTTGTATTTTGTATATATATTTATAGAAATCTACGTTATTTTATGTGTATTCGTATATATATTTTGAAACAAATTTACATTGTTTTATATGTATTTTGCATATCTATTTCAATACAAATTTACCTTATTGTATGTGCATTTTGTATATTTATTTTAATACAAATTCAAATATTTTATGTGTATTTTGGTATATATAATTTTATAAAAAATGCGTTATTATATAATTATTTTGCATCTTAGTTTTCATATAAATGTACATTATTTTATTAATATTCTGTGTATATATTTTGATACGATTTTATATTATACTATTTGTGTTTTGTATATATTTTTTAATACATATTTTCATTATTTAATGTGTATTTTTTATATATATTTTATACAAATTAACGTTATTTTAAGTGTATTTGTTTATATAATTTCACTCAAATTTACATTATTTTAAGTGTATTTTGTATATGTATTTCAATACAAATTTACCTAATTTTATGTATATTTTGTATTTTTATTTTCATACAAATTTAAATTATTTTTGTGTTTTTTTTGTATATACATATAGAGTAAATTTATATGAAAATATATATTCAAAATACATATAAAATTATGTAAATAAGTATGAAAATATATATATCAAATACACCTAAAAAAAAAGAAAATTCGTATCAAAATAAATAAACAAAATTCCGATAAAAGAACGTGTATTTGAAGGACAATAAATATACAAAATCCACATAAAATTACGAAAATTTGAATAAAAATATATACAAAAAAACAAAAAAATAAATTTCAATTTGTATGAAAATAGATATACAAAATACACATATAATTAGTTAAATTTGTATTTAAATACATGTACAAAATACACATAAAATAATGTAAATTTGTACGTTCTGTTATCGGAATTTTGCTTATTGATTTTGATACGGATTTTCATTATTTTAGGTGTATTTGATATATATATATATATATATATATATATATATATATATATATATAGATATATATATATATATATATATATATATATATATATATATATATATATATATATATATATATATATATATATATATATATATATATATATATATATATATATATATATATATTTATACTTATTTACATAATTTTATATGTATTTTTAATATATATTTTCATAGAAATTTACTCTATTTTATGTGAATTCGTTTATATATTTTGATACAAATTTACATTATTTATGTGTATTTCGCATATCTATTTCAATACAAATTTTCTTTATTGTATGTGCCTTTTGTATATTTATTTTGATACAAATTTAATTATTTTATGTGTATTTTTGTATATATATTTTTAAACAAATATGCGTTATTATATGGGTATTTTGCATCTTTATTTTCATACAAATTTACATTATTTTATTGATAGTCTGTTTATTTATTTTGATACGATTTTACGTTATTCTGTGTATTTTGTATACATATTTTTAGATATATTTACATTATTTAATGTATATTTTGTACATATATTTTATGGAAATTTACGTTATCTTATGTGTATTTGTTTATATAGTTTCATACAAATTTACATTATTTTATGTGTATTTTGTATATGTATTTCAAAAAAAATTTGCCTAATTTCATGTGTATTTTGCATATCTATTTTCAAACAAATTTAAATTATTTTTGTGTATTTTTGTATATATTTTTATACAAATTTTTGTTATTTTATTTGTATTTTGTATATATATTTTCCTACAAATATACATTCTTTTGGAGGAAATTTTGTTTATTTATTTTGATACGAGTTTACTTTATTTTATGTGTATTTTGTATATATATTTTTCTATGTATTTACATTATTTAACGTGTATTTTGTATATATATTTTCATAAAAATATACGTTATTTTATTGTGTGTATTCGTATATATTTTAATACAAATTTACTTTATTATATGTGTTTTTTGCATATCTATTTCAATAAAAATCTACCTTATTGTATGTGTATTTTATATATTTATTTTAATACAAATTTAATTATTTTATGTGTATTTTTGTATATATTTTTTTTAAATATGAGTTATTTTATGGGTATATTGCATTTTAATTTTATAAATTTTTACATTACGTACATATCTTTTATACGTATTTACATTATTTAATGTGTATTTTGTTTATATATTTTTATACAAATTTACGTTATTATATGTGTATTTGAATATATATTTTGATACAAATTTACATTATTTTATGTATTTTCTATATTTATTTCAATTCAAATTTAGCTTATTTTATGTGTCTTTTGTATATCTATTTTCATACAATTTTTTTTTGTTTATTTTTGTATATAGTTTTATACAATTTTACGTTATTTTATGTGTATTTTGAATATTTATATTTATACAAGTACACATTCTTTTATTGGCATTTAGTTTATTTATTTTGATACGAATTTACATTATTTTATGTGTATTTTGTATACATTTTCTTATACGTATTTACTTCATTTTATGTGTATTTTGTATATATATTTTTATAGAAATCTACGTTATTTTATGTGTATTCGTATATATATTTTGAAAGAAATTTACATTGTTGTATATGTATTTTGCATATCTATTTCAATACAAATTTACCTTTTTGTATGTTCATTTTGTATATCTATTGTAATACAAATTTAAGTATTTTATGTGTATTTTGGTATATATATATTTTCATAAAAAATGCGTTGTTTTATGGGAATTTTGCATCTTTATTTTCATACAAATTCACATTATTTTATTAATATTCTGTGTATTTATTTTGATACTATTTTACATTATTCTATTTGTCTTTTGTATATATTTTTTTATACATATTTGCATTCTTTAATGTGTATTTTATATATATATATATATATATATATATATATATATATATATATATATATATATATATATATATATATATATATATATATATATATATATATATATATATATATATATATTTCATACATATTTACGTTTTTTTAAGCGTATTTGTTTATATATTTTCATTCAAATTTACATTATTTTATGTGTTTTTTGTATATGTATTTCAATACAAATTTACCTAATTTTATGTGTATTTTGTATATTAATTTTCATACAAATTTAAATTATTTTTTGTGTTTTTTTGTATAGAGTTTTATACAAACTTACAATATTTAATGTGTATTTTGTATATCTATTTTCATACAAATACACATTCTTTTATTGATATTTTGTTTATTTATTTTGACACGAATTTACATTATTTAATGTGTATTGTGTATATATATTTTTATACGTATTTACGTCATTTCATCTATTTTTTGTATATATATTTCTATGGAAATCTACATTATTTTATGTGTATTCGTATAAATATTTTGAAACAAATATACATTGTTTTATGTGTATTTTGCATATTCTTTCAAATTTTGTATATGTATATATATATATATATATATATATATATATATATATATATATATATATATATATATATATATATATATATATATATATATATATATATATATATATATATATATATATATATATATATATATATATATATATATATATATATATATATATATATTTAAATATGAGTTATTTTATGTGTATTTTGTATATCTATTTTCATACAAATTTAATTACTTTTGTGTATTTTTGTATATACTTTTATATCATCAATTTACGTTATTTTATGTGTATTTTGTATATTTATATTTATACAAATACACATTGTTTTAATATTTTGTATTGAAATACAAATACAAAATACACATAAAATAATGTAAATTTGTATGAAAATATATAAACAAATACACATAAAATAACGTAAATTTGGATAAAATATATATACAAAATATACATTAAATAATGTAAATATGTATAAAAATAAATATACAAAATACACGTAGAATAATGTTAAATCGTATCAAAATAAATAAACAGAATATCAATAAAATAATTAAAATTTGTATGAAAATAAAGATGCAAAATACCCATATAATACGCATATATGCATAAAAATATATATACAAAAATACACATGAAATAATTAAATTTGTATTGAAATAAATATAGAAAATGCATATACAATAAAGTAAATTTGTATTGAAATACATATGCAAAATACACATCAATAATGTAAATTTGTATCAAAATATATATACGAATACACATAAAATAGAGTAAATTTCTATGAAAATATACATACAAAATACATATAAAATGATGTAAATAGTATAAAAATATATATACCAAATACACCTAAAATAATGTAAATTCGTATCAAAATAAACAAACAAAATTCCGATAAAAGAACGTATATTTGTAGGAAAATAAATATACAAAATATACATAAAATAACGAAAATTTGTATAACAATATATACAAAAAACAAACAAAAATAATTTCAGTTTTTATGAAAATTGATATACAAAATACACATAAAATAATGAAAATTTGTATGAAATGAAAACAAATACACATAAAATAACGTACATTTGTATTAAATATATATACAAAATACACATAGAAAATAATGTAAAATCGTATCAAAATAAACACACGAAATATCAATAAAATAATGTAAATTTGAATGAAAATAAAGATGCAAAATACCAATAAAATAAAGCATATTTTTATAAAAACACATATACATAAATACACATTCAATAATTAAATTTCTAGTAAAATTAATATACAAAATGCACATACAATCAGGTAAATTTTTATTAAAAAAATATGCAAAATACACATAAAACAATGTAAATTTGTTTCAAAATATATATACGAATACACATAAAATAACGCAGATTTCTATAGAAATATATATACAAAATACACTTGAGATGCTGAAAATACGTATAAAAATATATATACAAAATAGACATTAAATAATGTAAATTCGTGTCAAAATAAATAAACAAAATATCAATAAAAGAATGTGTATTTGTATGAAAATAGATATACAAAATACACATAAAATAACGTAAATTTGTATAAAACTATATACAAAAAAACACAAAAATAATTTAAATTTGTTTGAAAATAAGTATACAATATACACATAAAATTAGGTAAATTTGTATTGAAATACATTTACAAAATACACATAAAATAATGTAAATTTGAATGAAAATATATAAACAAATACACTTAAAATAACGTAAATTTGTATAAAATATATATACAAAATACACATTAAGCAATGTAAATATGTATAAAAAAAAATATACAAAACCCAAATAGAATAATGTTAAATCGTAACAAAATAAATACACAGAATATTAATAAAATAATGTAAATTTGTATGAAAATAAAAGAGCAAAATATCCATACAATAACGCTTTTTTTTTTAAATATATATAACAAAATACATATAAATTTTTTTGATTTGTATTAAAATAAATATACAAAATGCACATACAATAAGGTAAATTTATATTGATATGCAAAATACATATAAGACAATGTAAAATTTGTTTCAAAATATATATACGAATACACATAAAATAATGTAGATTTCTATAAAAATATATATATACAAAATACACATAAAATGAGGTAAATACGTATAAAAAAATGTATACAAAATACACATAAAAAATGTACATTCGTATCAAAATAAATAAACAAAATACCAATAAAAAAATGTGTATTTGTATAAAAATAAATATACAAAATACACATAAAATATCGTAAATTTATATAAAACTATATACAAAAATACACAAAAGTAGTTAAATTTGTATGAAAATAGATATACAAAATACACATAAAATAATCAAAACTTGAATTGAAATATATATATATATATATATATATATATATATATATATATATATATATATATATATATATATATATATATATATATATATATATATATATATATATATATATATATATATATATATATATATATATATATATATATATATATATATATATATATATATATATATATATATATATATATATATATATATATATATATATATATATATATATATATATATATATATATATATATATATATATATATATATATATATATATATATATATATATATAGATATAGATATATATATTTACAAAATACATCAAATAATGTAAATTTGTATCAAAATATTTATACAAATACACATATAATAACGTTAATTTGTATAAAAACACATAAACAAAATACACATTAAATAATGTAAATATGTATAAAAAAATATGTAGAAAATACACATATAATCATGTAATTCGTATCAAAATAAATAAACAAAATACCAATAATATAATGTAAATTTGTATGAGAAAACATATACAAAATACATATAAAATAACGCTAATTTCTTTAAAAATATATGGACAAAAATGCACATCAAATAAAGTAAATTTGCATCAAAATATATATACAAAACACACATTAAATAATGTAAATACGTATAAAAAAATGTATAAAAAATACCTTTGAAATAATCTAAATTCGTATCGAATTAAATTAACAAAATAATAATAAAATAATGTAGTTTTGGATGAAAATGTATATAGAAAAAACAAATAAAATAACCTAAATACAAATACAAATATACACATAAAATAATTTAAAATTGCATGAAATGAATATATGAAACAAATATAAAATAAGGTAAATTTGTAATGAAATATATGTAAAAATACACATAAAATAATTTAAATTTGTATGAAAATATGTATTCAAATACACATAAAATAACATGAATTTGTATAAAATTTGTATCAAAATATATACGAGAGCACACAATGAAATAACGTAAATTTTTATGAAAATATATATCCAAAATACACATAAAATAATGTAAATACGTAGAAACATATATATACAAAATTCACATAAAATAATGGAAATTCGTATCAAAATAAATAAACAAAATTGCAATAATAGAATGTATATATGTAGGAAAATATATATACAAAATACAAATAAAATAATTAAAATTTGTGTAAAAATTTATACAAAAATACGCAAAAATAATTTAAATTTGTTTAAAAATAGATAGGCAAAATACACATAAAATTAGGCAAATTTGGATTGAAATACATATACAAAACACTCATAAAATAGTGTAAATCTGTATGAAAATATATAAACAATGTATTTAAATACATTTACCAATTTACACTATTTGAATTAAAATATAAATACAAATACACTTAAATTAACGTAAATTTGTATAAAATATATATATAAAATCATATTAAATAATGTAAATATGTATACAAAAATATATACAAAACACAAATAGAATAATGTAAAATCGTATCAAAATAAATAAACAGAATATTAATAAAATAATGTAAATTTGTATCAAAATTAAGATGCAAAATACCCCAAAAATAGCGCATTTTTTATAAAAATATATATACCAAAACACACATAAAATATTTGAATTTGTATTAAAATAAATATACGAAATGCAAACACAATAAGGTAAATTTGTATTGAAATAGATATGCAAAATACATATAAAACAATGTAAATTTGTTTCAAAATATATATACGAATACACATAAAATTAAGAATATTTCTATAAAGATATATATACAAAATACACATAAAATGAAGTAAATACGTATAAAAAAATGTGTACAAATTACACATAAAATAATGTAAACTCGTATCGAAATAAATAAACAAAATACTAATAAAAGAATGTGTATTTGTATAAATATAAATATACAAAATACACATAAAATAACGTAAATTGATATAAAAAAATATACAAATTTAATTTATTTTATGTGTATTTTGTATATCTTTTTTCATACAAATTTAACTACTTTTGTATATTTTTGTATATAGTTTTATATAAATTTACGATATTTTATGTGTATTTTGTATATTTATTTTTATACAAATACACATTTTTTTATTGGTATTTTGTTTATTTATTTTGATACGAATTTACATTATTTTCTGTGTATTTTGTATACATTTTTTTTATACGTATTTACTTCATTTTATGTGTATTTTGTATATATATTTTTATAGAAATCTACGTTATTTCATGTGTATTCGTATATATATTTTGAAACAAATTTTACATTGTTTTATATGTATTTTGCATATCTATTTCAATATAAATTTACCTTATTGTATACAAAAATACACAAAAATAGTTTAAATTTGTATGAAAAGAAATATACAAAATACACGTAAAATTAGGTAAATTTGTATTGAGATACATATACAAAATACACATCAAATAATATAAATTTGAATGAAAATATATAAACAAACACACTTAAAATAACGTAAATTTGTATAAAATATATATGCAAGATACACATTAAATAATGTAAATGTGTATAAAAAAAATATATACAAAAAACAAATAGAATAATGAAAATTAGTATCAAAATAAATAAAGAGAATATCAATAAAATAATGTAAATTTCTTTTGAAATATATATACAAAATACCCATAAAATATTGTAAATTTGTGTCAAAATATATAAACAAATACACATAAAATAACGTAAATTTGTATGAAAAATATATACAAAATACACATAGAATAATGTCAATTCGTATCAAAATGAATGAGCAGAATATCAATAAAATAATGTAAATTTGTATGAAAATAAAGATGCAAAATACCCAAAAAATAAAGCATATGTTTATAAAAATACATATACAAAAAAACACATCGAATAATTAAATTTGTATTAAAATTAATATACAAAATGCGTATATAATAAGGTAAATTTGTATTGAAAAAATATGCAACATACACGTTTACTCATACAAATTTATATTATTTTATTGGTATTTTGTTTATTTATTTTGATACTAATTAAATGATTATATGTGTATTTTGTACTCATTTTTTTATACGTATTTACATTATCTAATGTGTATTTTGTTTATATATATTCATACAAATTTACGTTATTATATGCGTATTTGTATAAATATTTTGATACAAATTTACTTTATTTCATGTATTTTGTATATATATTTCAATTCAAATTTAGCTTATTTTGTGTGTATTTTGTATATATTTTCATACAAATTTAATTACTTCTGTGTATTTTTGTATATAGTTTTATATAAATTTAAGTTATTTTATGTGTATTTTGTATATTTATATTTATACAAATACACATTCTTTTATTGGTATTTTGTTTATTTATTTTGATACGAATTTACATTATTTTATGTGTATATTGTATACATTTTTTTATACGTATTTACTTCATTTTATGTGTATTTTGTATATATATTTTTTTAGAAATCTACGTTATTTTATGTGTATTCGTATATATATTTTGAAACAAATTTACATGGTTTTATATGTATTTTGCATATCTATTTCAATACAAATTTACCTTATTGTATGTGTTTTTTGTATATTTATTATAATATAAATTTAATTTTTTGATGTGTATTTTGGTATATATAATTTTATAAATAAAAAAAATGCGTTATTTTATGGGTATTTTGCTTCTTTATTTTCATACAAATTTACATTGTTTTATTAATATTCTGTGTATTTATTTTGATAAGATTTTACATTATTCTATTTGTGTTTTGTACATTTTTTTTTCAAATTTACGTTATTTTAAGTGTATTTGTTTATGTATTTTCATTCAAATTTACATTATTTTATGTGTATTTTGTGTATGTATTTCAATACAAATTTACCTAATTATAAGTGTATTTTGTATATTTATTTTCATACAAATTTAAAATATTTTTGTGTATTTTTGTATATAGTTTGATACAAATTTAGGTTATTTTATGTGTATTTTGTATATCTATTTTCATACAAGTACACATTCTTTTATTGATATTTTGTTTATTTATTTTGACGCGAATTTACATTATTTAATGTGTATTTTGTATATATATTTTTATACGTATTTACATCATTTCATGTGTATTTTGTATAGTTTTAAACAAATTTATATTATTTAATGTGTATTTTGTATATATATATTTATACAAATACGCATTCTTTTATTGGTATTTTGTTTATTTATTTTAATACTAATTTACATTATTTTATGTGTATTTTGTATACATTTTTTATACGTATTTACTTAATTTTATGTGTATTTTGTATATATATTTCTATAGAAATCTACCTTATTTCATGTGTATTTGTTTATATATTTTGAAACAAATTTACATTGTTTATATGTATTTTGCATATCTATTTTTGTGTATTCTGTATTTATTTTTGTTATACATAGAATAATGTAAAATCGTTTCAAAATAAGTACACAGAATATCAATAAAATAATTTAAATTTGTATGAAAATAAAGATGCAAAATACCCATAAGATAAAGCATATTTTTTTCTAAATACATATACAAAAATACACATAGAATAATTAAATTTGTATTAAAATTAATATACAAAATGCACACATACAATAAGGTAGATTTGTATTGAATACAAATAAAATAGTGTAAATTTGTTTCAAAATATATATACGAATACACATAAATGAACGTAGATTTCTATAGAAATATATGTACAAAATACACATGAAATTATGTAAATACGTATAAAAATATATATATAAAATACATATTAAGTAATGTAAATTCGTGTCAAAATAAATAAACAAAATATCATGAAAATAATGTGTATTTGTATGAAAATAAATAATAGATAATAAACTTGTATGAAATATATATGCAAGATACACATTAAATAATGTAAATATGTATAAAAAAAATATATTCAAAAAACAAATGGAATAATGTAAAATCGTATCAAAATAGATACATGGAATATTAATAAAATAATGTAAATTTGTATGAAAATAAAGATGCAGAATTCCCATCAAATAGCGCATTTCTTATAAAAATATATATACCAAAATACACTTAAAATATTTAAATTTGTATTGAAAAAAATATACAAAATGCACATACAATAAGGTAAACTTCTATTGAAAGTGATATGCAAAAATACATATAAAACAATGTAAATTTGTTTCAAAATATATATACGAATACCCATAAAATAGCGTAGATTTCTATAAAAATATATATACAAAATACACATAAAATTAGGTAAATAAGTATAAAAAAATGTAAACAAAATACACATAAAATAATATAAATTCGAAACAAAATAAATAAACAAAATACAAATAAAAGAATGTGTATTTGTTCTGTGTATTTTTGTATATAGTTTTATACAAATTTACGATATTTTATGTTTATTTTGTATATTTATATTTATACAAATACACATTCTTTTACTGGTATTTTGTTTATTTATTTTGATACGATTTTTATGTGTATTTTGTATTCATTTTTTTATACGTATTTACTTCATTTTATGTGTAATTTGTATATATTTTTTATAGAAATCAACGTTATTTTATGTGTATTCGTATATATATTTTGAAACAAATTTACATTGTTTTATATGTATTTTGCATATCTATTTCAATACAAATTTACCTTACAGTATGTGCATTTTTTATATTTATTTTAATATAAATTTTAGTATTTTATGTGTATTTTGGTATGTATATTTTTATAAAAAATGCGTTATTTTATGGCTATTTTGCATCTTTATTTTCATACAAATTTACATTATTTAATTAATATTCTGTGTATTTATTTTGATACGATTTTAACATTATTCTATTTGTGTTTTGTATATATTTTTTTTATACATATTTATATTAGTTAATTAGTATTTTGTATATATATTTGATACAAATTTACGTTATTTTAAGTGTATATGTTTATATATTTTCATTCAAATTTCCATTATTTTATGTGTATTTTGTATATGTATTTCAATACAAATTTACCTAATTTTATGTGTATTTTGTATATTTATTTTCATAGAAATTTAAATTATTTTTGTGTATTTTTGTATATAGTTTTATACAAACTTAGGTTATTTTATGAGTATTTTGTATATCTATTTTCATACAAATACACATTCTTTTATTGATATTTTGTTTATTTATTTTGACGAGAATTTAAATTATTTAATGTGTATTTTTTATATATATTTTTATACGTATTTACATAATTTCATGTGTATTTTCTATATATTTTCTATAGAAATCTACGTTATATTATGTGTATTCGTATATAGATTTTTAAACAAATTTACACTTCTATGTGTATTTTGCATATTTTTTCAATACAAATTTACCGTTTTGTATATGCATTTTGTATATTAATTTTAATACAAATTTAATTATTCTATGTGTATTTTTGTATATGTATTTTTATAAAAATATGCTTTATTTTATGGGTATTTTGCATCTTTATTTTCATACAAATTTACGTTATTTTATTGATATTCTGCTCATTCATTCTGATACGATTTGACTTTATTCTCTTTGTATTTTGTATATATTTTTCATACAAATTTACGTTATTTTATGTGTATTTGTTTATATATTTTGACACAAATTTACAATATTTTATGGGTATTTTGTATATATATTTCAAAAGAAATTTACCTAGTTTTATATGTATTTTGAATATCTATTTTCATACAAACTCAAATTATTTATATGTATTTTTGTATATATTTCAATACAAATTTTAGTTATGTTATGTGTATTTTGTAATTCTATTTTCATTCAAATATATATTATTTTATTGGTATTTAGTTGATTTATATTGATACGAATTTACATTATTTTATATGTACTTTTTATTCATATTTTTATACCCATTTACATTATTTAATATTTATTTTGAATATATAATTTTATACAAATTCATGGTATTTTATGTCCAAAATTACATTATTTTATTGGTATTTCTTAATTTAATTCGATACGAATTTAGATTATTTCATAGTTATTTTGTATACATATTTTTATACTCATTAACATTATCTAATGTGTGTTTTGTATATATATTTTTATGCAAATTTATTTAATGTTCATTTTTGTACATATATTTTAATAGAAATTTGCGTTATTTTATGTATATAGTTTTATATCAATTTACGTTATTTGATGTGCATTTTGTATATTTATATTTATACAAATACTCATTCTTTTATTGGTATATTGTTTATTTACATTTATACGAATTTACATTATTTTATGTGTATTTTGTATTCATTTTTTTATACGTATTTACTTAATTTTATGTGTATTTTGTATATGTATCTTTATAGAAATCTACGTTATTTTATGTGTATTCGTATATATATTTTGAAAGAAATTTACATTATTTTATATGTATTTTGCATATCTATTTCAATACAAATGTACCTTATTGTATGTGCATTTTGTATATTTATTTTAATACAAGTTCAAATATTTTATGTGTATTTTGGTATCAATAATTTTATAAAAAATGCGTTATTTTATAGGTATTTTGCATCTTAATTTTCATTTTATATGTACTTTGTATATATATTTTTATACGCTCTTACATTATTTAATATTCATTTTGAATATATATTTTTATACAAATTCATGGTATTTTATGTGTATTTGTATATATATTTTCATATAAATTTACATTACTGTATGTGTATTTTGTACATATATTTTATTACAAATCTTCCTTATTTTATGTTTATTTTGTATGTGTATTTTGTATATTTATATTTATCCAAATACACATTCTTTTATTGGTATTTTGTTTATTTATTTTAATTCGAATTTACATTATTTTATGTGTATTTTGTATACATTTTTTTATACGTATTTACTTAATTTTATGTTTATTTTGTATATATATATTTTTAGAAATCTACGTTTTTTTATTTGTATTCGTATATATATTTTGAAACAAATTTACATTGTTTTATATGTATTTTTGCATATCTCTTTCAATACAAATTTACCTTATTGTATGTGCATTTTGTATATTTATTTCAATACAAATTTAAAAATTTTATGTGTATTTTGGTATATATATTTTTATAAAAAATGCGCTATTTTATGGGAATTTTACATCTTTATTTTCATACAAATTTACATTATTTTATTAATATTCGATGTATTTATTTTGATACGATTTTACATTATTCTATTTGTTTTTTGTATATACTTTTTTATACATATTTACATTATTTAATGTGTATCTTGCATATATATTTTATACAAATTTATTATATATTATCTATTTTCATACAAATACACATACTTTTCATGATATTTTGTTTATTTATTTTGACACGAATTTACATTATTAGATGTATTTTGTATATATATTTTTATACGTATTTACATAATTTCATATATACTTTGTATATATATTTAATAGATATTCAAAATACTCATAAAATAACCTAAATTTGTATCAAACTATATACAAAAATACACAAAAATATTTTAAATTTGTATGAAAATAAATACACAAAATACACATAAAATTAGGTAAATTTGTATGGAAATACATATACAAAATACACATAAAACAATATAAATTTGAATGAAAACACATAAACAAATACACTTAAAATAACGAAAATTTGTATAAAAAAATATATACAAAACACAAATAGAATAATGTAAAATCGTATCAATATAAATACACAGAATATTAATAAAATAATGTAAATTTATATGAAAATAAAGAGGCAAAATACCCATAAAATAACGCTTTTTTTTATTTATAAAAATATATATACCAAAATACACATAAAAAATTAGATTTGTATTAAAATAAATATATAAAAAACACATACAATAAGGTAAATTTGTATTGAAATAGATATGCAAAATACATATAAAGCAATGTAAATTTGTTTCAAAATATGTATACGAATACACATAAAATAACGTAGATTTCTATAAATATATATATACAAAATACACGTAAAATGAAGTAAATACGTATAAAAAAATGTATACAAAATACACATAAAATAATGTAAATTCGAATCAAAATAAATAAACAAAATACCAATAAAAGAATGTGTATTTGTATAAATATAAATATACAAAATACACATAAAATAACGTAAATTTATATAAAACTATATACAAAAATACACAGAAGTAATTAAATTTGTATGAAAATATATACAAAATACACACAAAATAAGCTAAATTTGAATTGAAATATATATACAAAATACATGAAATAAAGTAAATTTGTATCAAAATATTTATACAAATACGCATATAATAACGTAAATTTGTATGAATTTATATAAACAAAATACACATTAGATAATGTAAATACGTATAAAAAAAATGTGTACAAAATACACATATAATCATTTAATTCGTATCAAAATAAATAAACAAAATACCAATAAAATAATATAAATTTGTATGACTAAACGTGTATGTTGCATATTTTTTCAATACAAATTTACCTTATTATATACGCATTTTGTATATTAATTTTAATACAAATTTAATTATTCGATGTGTTTTTTTGGATATGTATTTTTATAAACATATGCTTTATTTTTTTGGGTATTTTGCATCTTTATTTTCATACAAATTTACATTATTTTATTGATATTCTGCTCATTCATTTTGATACGAATTGACATTATTCTACGGTATTTTGTATATATTTTTCATACAAATTTACGTTATTTTATGTGTATTTGTTTATATATTTTGACACAAATTTACAATATTTTATGGGTATTTTGTATATACATTTCAAAAGAAATTTACATTATTTTATTGATATTCTCTTTATTTATTTTGATACTAATTTTCATTATTCTATTTGTTTTTTGTATATATTTTTTTTATACACATTTACATTATTTAATGTGTATCTTGCATATATATTTTATACAAATTTAAGATATTTTAAGTGTGTTTGTTTATATATTTTCATTCAAATTTATATTATTTGATGTGTATTTTGTATATGTATCTCAATACAAATTTACCTAATTTTACGTGTATTTTGTATATTTCTTTTCATGCAAATTTAAACTATTTTTGTGTATTTTTGTATACAATAAGGTAAATTTATATTGAAATAGATATGCAAAATACATATAAAACAATGTAAAATTTGTTTCAAAATATATATACGAATACACATAAAATAACGCAGATTTCTATAAAAATATATATACAAAATACACATAAAATGAAGTAAATACGTATAAAAAAATGTATACAAAATACACATAAAATAATGTAAATTCGTATCAAAATAAATAAACAAAATACCAATAAAAAAAATGTGTATTTGTATAAAAATAAATATACAAAATACACATAAAATATCGTAAATTTATATAAAACTATATACAAAAATACACAAAAGTAGTTAAATTTGTATGAAAAAAGATATACAAAATACACATAAAATAAACTAAATTTGTATATTTTTGTATATACTTTTATATCAATTTACGTTATTTTATGTGTATTTTGTATATTTATATTTATACAAATACACATTCTTTTATTAGTATTTTGTTTATTTATTTCGATACGAGTTTACATTATTTTATGTGTAATTTGTACACATTTTTTTATACGTATTTACTTCATTTTATGTGTATTTTGTATATATATCTTTATAGAAATATTCTTAATTTTATGTGTATTCGTATATATATTTTGAAACAAATTTACATTGTTTTATATGTATTTTGCATATCTATTTCAATACAAATTTACCTTATTGTGTTTGCATTTCGTATATTTATTTTAATACAAATTCAAATATTTTATGTGTGTTTTGGTATATATATTTTTATAAAAAATGCGCTATTTTTGGGGTATTTTGCATCTTAATTTTGATACAAATTTACATTATTTTATTAATATTCTGTTTATTTATTTTGATACGATTTTACATTATTCTATTTGTGTTTTGTATATATTTTTGTATACATATTTACATTATTTAATATGATTTTATATATATATTTTATACAAATTTAAGTTAATTTAAGTATATTTGTATTTATATTTTAATTCAAATAGTGTAAATTGGTAAATGTATTTAAATACATTGTTTATATATTTTCATACAGATTTACATTATTTTATGAGTGTTTTGTATATGTATTTCAATCCAAATTTGCCTAATTTTATGTGTATTTTGCCTATCTATTTTTAAACAAATTTAAATTATTTTTGCGTATTTTTGTATAAATTTTTACACAAATTTTAATTATTTTATTTGTATTTTGTATATATATTTTCTTACATATATACATTCTATTATTGCAATTTTGTTTATTTATTTTGATACGAATTTCCATTATTTTATGTGAATTTTGTATATATATGTTTCTACGTATTTACATTATTTTATGTGTATTCTGGATATATATTTTCATAAAAATTTACGTTATTTCATTGTTTGCTCTCGTATATATTTTGATACAAATTTTATACAAATTCATGTTATTTTATGTGTATTTGAATACATATTTTCATACAAATTTAAATTATTTTATGTGTATTTTTACATATATTTCATTACAAATTTACCTTATTTTATGTTTGTTTCATATATTCATTTCATGCAATTTTAAATTATTTTATGTGTATATTTGTATTTGTATTTAGGTTATTTTATTTGTTTTTTCTATATACATTTTCATCCAAAACTACATTATTTTATTATTATTTTGTTAATTTAATTCGATACGAATTTAGATTATTTCAAAGGTATTTTTTATACATTTTTTTATACGTATTTACATTATTTAATATGTGTTTTGTATATATATTTTGATGCAAATTTACTTTATTTGATGTGCATTTTTGTCCATATATTTTTAAAGAAATTAGCGTTATTTTATATGTATTTTGTATATGTTTTCTCATACAAATTTACATTATATTATTGGTATTTTGTTTATTTATTTTGATACGAATTACATGATTATATGTGTATTTTCTACATATTTTTTTATACATATTTACATTATTTAATGTGTATTTTGTTTATGTGTTTTTATACAAATTAACGTTATTATATGTGTATTTGTATAAATATTTTGATACAAATTTACAGTATTTAATGTGTATTTTGTTTATGTGTTTTTATACAAATTAACGTTATTATATGTGTATTTGTATAAATATTTTGATACAAATTTACATTATTTGATGTATTTTGTAAATATATATATATATATATATATATATATATATATATATATATATATATATATATATATATATATATATATATATATATATATATATATATATATATATATATATATATATATTTCAATTCAAGTTTTGATTATTTTATGTGTATTTTGTATATATATTTTCATACAAATTTAACTACTTTTGTGTATTTTTGTATATAGTTTTATATAAATTTACGATATTTTATGTGTATTTTGTATATTTATTTTTATACAAATACACATTTTTTTATTGGTATTTTGTTTATTTATTTTGATACGAATGTACATTTTTTATGTGTATTTTGTATACATTTTTTTATACGTATTTACCTCATTTTATGTGTATTTTGTATATATATATTTTTATAGAAATCTACGTTATTTTATGTGTATTCGTATATATATTTTGAAACAAATTTTACATTGTCTTATATGTATTTTGCATATCAATATAAATTTACCTTATTGTATGTGCATTTTGTATATTTATTTTAATACAAATAAAAAAAAATTATATGTATTTTGTTATATATATTTAAAAAAAAAAAACGTTATTGTATGGATATTTTGCTCTTTTATTTTCATACAAATTTACATTATTTTATTAATATTCTGTGTATTTATTTTGTTACGATTTTACATTATTCTATTTGGGTTTTGTATATTTTTTTTTATACATATTTACATTGCTTAATGTGTATTTTGTATATATATTTTATACAAATTTACGTTATTTTAAGTGTATTTGTTTATATATTTTCATTCAAATTTACATTATTTTATGTGTATTTTGTAAATGTATTTCAATACAAATTTACCTAATTTTATGTGTATATTGTATACTTATTTTCAAACAAATTTAAATTATTTTTGTGTTTTTTTGTATATAGTTTTATACAAATTTACGTTATTTTATGTGTATTTTGTATATCTATTTTCATACAAATACACATTCTTTTATTGATATTTTGTTTATTTATTTTGACACGAATTTACATTATTTAATGTCTATTTTGTATATATATTTTTATACGTATTTTCAGCATCTCAAGTGAATTTTGTATATATATTTCTATAGAAATCTGCGTTATTTTATGTGTATTCGTATATATATTTTGAAACAAATTTACATTGTTTTATGTGTATTTTGCATATTTTTTTAATAAAAATTTACCTGATTGTATGTGCATTTTGTATATTAATTTTACTACAAATTTAATTATTGAATGTGTATTTATGTATATGTGTTTTTGTAAAAATATGCTTTATTTTATTGGTATTTTGCATCTTTATTTTCATACAAATTTACATTATTTTATTGATATTTTGTGTATTTATTTTGATACGATTTTACATTATTTTCTATGTGTATTTTGTATATATATTTAATACAAATGTACGTTATTTTATGTGTATTTGTTTTCATTTCATACAAATTTTCATTATTTTATGTGTATTTTGTATATCAATTTTCATAAAAACTGAAATTATTATTTTTTTTTTGTATATATTGTTATACAAATTTTCGTTATTTTATGTATATTTTGTATATTTATTTTCCTACAAATATACGTTCTTTTATCGGAATTTTGTTTGTTTATTTTGATACGAATTTACATTATTTTAGGTGTATTTGGTATATATATTTTTATACTATTTACATCATTTTATATGTATTTTGTATGTATATTTTCATAGAAATTTACTCTATTTTATGTGTATTCGTATATATATTTTGATACAAATTTACATTATTGATGTGTATTTTGCATATGTATTTCAATACAAATTTACTTTATTGTATATGCATTTTCTATATTTATTTCAATACAAATTTAATTATTTCATGTGTATTTTTGTATATATATTTTTATGCATATATGCGTATTATATGGGTATTTTGCATCTTTATTTTCATTCAAATTTTAATTATTTTATTGATATTCTGTTTATTTATTTTGATACGATTTAACATTATTCTATGTGTATTTTGTATATTTATTTTTATACATATTTACATTATTTAATGTATATTTTGTATATATATTTTATCCAAATTTACGTTATTTTATGTGTATTTGTTTATATATTTTCATACAAATTTACATTATTTTATGTGTATTTTGTATTTGTATATCAATACAAATACAAAATACTAATAAAACAATGTGTATTTGTATAAATATAAATATACAAAATACACATAAAATAACGTAAATTGATGATATAAAAGTATATACAAAAATACACAAAAGTAATTAAATTTGTATGAAAATAGATATACAAAATACACATAAAATAACTCATATTTAAATAAATATATATAGAGATATATATATATATATATATATATATATATATATATATATATATATATATATATATATATATATATATATATATATATATATATATATATATATATATATATATATATATATATCTATAGATATACACTTATACAAAATTTGAAAGAATATGCAAAATACACATAAAACAATGTATATTTGTTTCAAAATATATATACGAATACACATAAAATAATGTAGATTTCCATAGAAATATATATACAAAAAATAGATGAAATGACGTAAATACGTATAAAAATATATATACACAATACACATTAAATAATGTAAATTCGTGTCAAAATAAATAAACAAAATATCAATAAAAGAATGTGTATTTGTATGAAAATAGATATACAAAATACACATTAAATATTGTAAATTTGTATAAAACTCTATACAAAAAAACACAAAAAATAATTTAAATTTGTATGAAAATTAATATACATAATACACATAAAATTAGGTAAATTTGTATTGAAATACATATACAAAAAACACATAAAATAATGTAAATTTGAATGAAAATATATAAACAAATACACTTACAAAAACGTAAATTTGTATGAAATATATATATATATATATATATATATATATATATATATATATATATATATATATATATATATATATATATATATATATATATATATATATATATATATATATATATATATATATATATATATATATATATATATATATATATATATATATATATATATATATATATATATATATATATATATATATATATATATATATATATATATATATAAAATACACATTAAAGAATGCAAATATGTATAATGTAAAATAGTATCAAAATAAATACACAGAATATTAATAAAATAATGTGAATTTGTATGAAAATAAAGATGCAAAATTCCCATAAAACAACGCATTTTTTATGAAAATATATATACCAAAATACACATAAAATACTTAAATTTGTATTACAATAGATATACAAAATGAACATACAAAAAGGTAAATTTCTATTGAAATAGATATGCAAAATACATATAAAACAATGTAAATTTCTTTCAAAATATATATACGAATACACATAAAATAACGTAGATTTCTATAAAAATATATATACAAAATACACATAAAATGAAGTAAATACGTATAAGAAAATGTATACAAAATACACATAAAATAATGTAAATTCGAATCAAAATAAATAAACTAAATGCCAATAAAAGAATGTGTACTTGTATAAATATAAATATTCAAAATACACATAAAATAACGTAAAATTGTATAAAACTATATACAAAAATAAACAAAAAAAAATTGTATGAAAATAGATATACAAAAGACACATTAAATAAGCTAAATTTGAATTGAAATAAATATATAAAATACATAAAATAATGTAAATTTGTATCAAAATATATATTCAAATACACATATAATAACGAAAATTTGTATAAAAATATATAAACAAAATACACATTAAATAATGTAAATACGTATAAAAGATATGTACGTAATGTACGTAATGTAAAAAAAATATATACAAAAATACACATAAAATAATTAAATTTGTATTAAAATAAATATATAAAATACACATACAATAAGGTAGATTTTTATTGAAATAGATATGCAAAAAACACATATAATAAAGTAAATTTGTATCAAAATATATACGAATACACACAATAAAATAACGTATATTTTTATGAAAATATATATACAAAATACACGTTAAATAATGTAAATACATAGAAAAATATATATACAAAATACACATAAAATAAAGTAAACTCGTATCAAAATAAATAAGCAAAATTTCCTCTAAAAGAATGTATATTTGTAGGAAAATATATATACAAAATACAAATAAAATAACAAAAATTTGTATAAAAATATATACAAAAATACACAAAAATAATTTAAATTTGTTTGAAAATAGATATGCAAAATACACATGAAATTAGGCAAATTTTTATTGAAATACATATACAAAATACACATAAAATAATGTAAATTTGTATGAAACTATATAAACAAATACACATAAGATAACGTAAATTTCCATAAAATATATGTACAAAATATACATTAAATAATGTAAATATGTCTAAAAATATGTATACAAAATACACAGAATAACGTAAAATCGTATCAAAATAAATAAACAGACTATCAATAAAATAATGTAAATTTGTATGAAAATAAAGATGCAAAATACCCATATAATAACGCATATTTGTTTAAAAATATATATACAAAAATACACATAAAATAATTAAATTTGTATCAAAATAAATATACAAAAGGCACATACAATAAAGAAAATTTGTATTGAAATAGATATGCGAAATACACATAAATAATGTAAATTTGTATCAAAATATATAAACGAATTCACATAAAATAGAGAAAATATATATATATATATATATATATATATATATATATATATATATATATATATATATATATATATATATATATATATATATATATATATATATATATATATATATATATATATATATATATATATATATATATATATATATATATATATATATATATATATATATATATATCAAATACACCTAAAATAATGAAAATTCGTATCAAAATCAATAAACAAAATTCCGATAAAAGAACGTACAAATTTACATTATTTTATGTGTAATTTGTACATGTATTTAAATACAAATTTAACTAATTATATGTGTATTTTGTATATCTATTTTCATACAACTTGAAATTTATTTTTTTGTTTTTTTGTATATATTTTTATTCAAATTTTCGTAATTTTATGTGTATTTTGTATATTTATTGTCCTACAAATATACGTTCTTTTATCGGAATTTTGTTTATTTATTTTGATACGAATTTTCTTTTTTTTAGGTGTATTTGATATATATATTTTTATACTTATTTACATAATTTTATATGTATTTTGAATATATATTTTCATATAAATTTACTCTATATGTATATACAAAAAAAAACAAAAATAATTTAAATTTGTATAAAAATAAAAATACAAAATACACATAAAATTAGATAAATTTGTATTGAAATACATATACAAAATACACTTAAAATAATGTAAATTTGAGTGAAATTATATAAACAAATACACTTAAAATAACGTTAATTTGTATAAAATATATATAAAAAATACACATCAAATAATGAAAATATGTATTAAAAAATATATACAAAACACAAATAGTATAATATAAATAAAGAATATTAATAAAATAATGTACATTTATATGAAAACTAAGATGCAAAATACCTATAAAATAACGCATTTTTTATAAAATTATATATACGAAAATACACATAAAATATTTGAATTTGTATTAAAATAAATATACAAAATGCACATACAATAAGGTAAATTTGTATTGAAATAGATATGCAAAATACATATAAAACAATGTAAATTTGTTTCAAAATATATATACGAATACACATAAAATAACGTAGATTTCTATAAATATATATATACAAAATACAAATAAAATTAAGTAAATACGAATCAAAAATGTATACAAAATACACATAAAATAATGTAAATTCGTATAAATATAAATAAACAAAATACCAATAAGAGAATGTGTATTTGTATAAATATAAATATACAAAATGCACATAAAATAACGTAAATTTGTATAAAACTATATACAAAAATACACAGAAGTAATTAAATTTGTATGAAAATAGATATACAAAATACACACAAAATAAGCTAAATTTTAATTGAAATATATATACAAAATACATAAAATATAGTAAACTCGTTTCAAAATATTTTTAACAAATACACATATAATAACGTAAATTTGCATAAAAATATATAAACAAAATACACATTAAGTAATGTAAATACGTATAAAAAAATATTTACAAAATACACAAATAATCAAGTCATTCGTATCAAAATAAATAAACAAAAAACTAATTAAATAATGTAAATTTGTATGAGAAAACATATACAAAATACACATAAAATAACGTTTTAAGTTTCTATAAAAATATATGTACAAAAATGCACATAAAATTAGTTTGCATAAAAAAATATATACAAAACACACATTAGATAATGTAAATGAGTATAAAAATATGTATACAAAATACTTATGAAATAATCTAAATTCGTATCGAGTTAAATTAAGAAAATAACAATAAAATAATGTAGTTTTGGATGAAAATATATATAGAAAACACACATAAAATAACCTAAATACAAATACAAATATACACATTAAATAATTTAAAATTGAATGAAATAAATATACAAAATAAACATAAAATAAGGTAAATTTGTAACAAAATATATGTAAGAATACACATGAAATAATATAAATTTGTATGAAAATATATATACAAATACACATAAAATAACATAAATTTGTATAAAATTTGTTTCAAAATATATACGAATACACACAATAAAATAACGTAATTTTTTATGAAAATGTATATATAAAATACACAAAATAATTTAAATACGTAGAAAAATATATATACAAAATACACATAAAATAATGTAGATTCGTAAAAAATTAAATACACAAAATTCCAATAAAAGAATGTATATTTGTAGGAAAATATATATACAAAAAACAAAAAAAATAACTAAAATTTGTATAAAAATATATACAAAAATACACAAAAATAATTGAAATTTGTTTGAAAATAGATATGCAAAATACACATAAAGTTAGGCAAATTTGTATTGAAATACATATACAAAACTCACATAAAATAATGTAAATTTGTATGAAAATATATAAACAAATACATTTAAAATAACGTAAATTTGGATAAAATATATATACAAAATATACATTAAATATTTTAAATATGTATCAAAATATATTATATTATATATATTTTTATTGATATTTGCGTTAATTATGTGTATTTTGTATATGTTTTCTCATTGAAATTTACATTATTTTATTGGTTTTTTATTTATTTTGATACGAAATACATGATTATTTGTTTATTTTGTACATTTTTTTATACGTATTTACATTATTTAATGAGTATTTTGTTTATATATTTTTATACAAATTTACGTTATTATATGTGTATTTGTATAAGTATTTTGATACAAATTTACATTATTTTATGTATTTTGTATATATATTTCAATTCAAATTTAGCTTATTTTATGTGTATTTTGTATATCTATTAATTTTAATACAAAATCAAATATTTAATGTTTTTTCGTATATATATTTTTATAAAAAATACGTTATTTTATGGGTATTTTGCATCTTAATTTTCATACAAATTTACATTATTCTATTAATATTTTCTGTATTTATTTTGATACGATTTTACATTATTTTATTTGTGTTTTGTATATATTTTTTTTACATATTTACATTATTTAATATGTTTTTTGTATATATATTTGATACAAATTTACATTATTTTAAGTCTAGATATATTTTCATACAAATTTACAATATTTTATGTGTATTTTGTATAAGTATTTCAATACAAATTTACCTAATTTTATATGTTT
This sequence comes from Eriocheir sinensis, assembly GCF_024679095.1. Classification (NCBI taxonomy): domain Eukaryota; kingdom Metazoa; phylum Arthropoda; class Malacostraca; order Decapoda; family Varunidae; genus Eriocheir; species Eriocheir sinensis. The sequence continues at coordinate 514,033 of NW_026110617.1, read as the reverse complement.
TTTACATATTTATATTCATACAAGTTTAAATTATTTTTGTGTATTTTTGTATATAGTTTTATACAAATTTAGGTTATTTTATGTGTATTTTGAATATCTATTTTCATACAAATACACATTCTTTTCATGATTTTCTGTTTATTTATTTTGACACAAATTAACATTATTTAATGTGTATTTTGTATATATATTTTTATACATATTTACATTATTTCAAGAGTATTTTGTATATATATTTCTATAGAAATCTACGTTATTTTATGTGTATTCGTATATATATTTTGAAACAAATTTACATTGTTTTATGTGTATTTTGCATATTTTTTCAATACAAATTTACCTTATTGTATGTGCATTTTGTATATTAATTTTAATACAAATTTGATTAATCTATGTGTATTTTTGTATATGTATTTTTATAAAAAATATGCTTTATTTTATGGGTATTTTGCATCTTTATTTTCATACAAATTTACATTATTTTATTGATATTCTGTGTATTTATTTTGATATGATTTTACATTATTTTATGTGTATTTTGTATATATATTTTATATAAAATGTATTTGTTTTCATTTTATACAAATCTACATTATTTTATGTGTTTTTTGTACATGTTTTTAAATACAAATTTAACTAGTTGTATGTGTATTTTGTATATCTATTTTGTATGTATATTTTCATAGAAATATACATACAAATTGTATATATATTTTTTTATACATATTTACATTATTTAATGTTCATTTTGTATATATATATTTTATCCAAATTTACATTATTTTAGGTGTATTTGTTTATATATTTTCATACAAATTTACATTATTTTATGTGTTTTTTGTATATATATTTTTCTACGTATTTAAATTATTTTATGTGTATTTTGTATATACATTTTCATAAAAAAATTACGTTATTTTATTGTGTGTATAAGTATATATTTTGATACAAATTTTATACAAATTCATGTTATTTAATGTGTATTCGTATATATATTTTGATACAAATTTACATTATTGATGTGTATTTTGCATATCTATTTCAATACAAATTTACTTTATTGTACGTGCATTTTGTATATTTATTTTAATACAAATTTAATTATTTTATATGTATTTTTGTATATATATTTTTATGGAAATATGCGTTATTATATGGATGTTTTGCATCTTTATTTTCATACAAATTTACATTATTTTATTGATATTCTCTTTATTTATTTTGATTCGATTTAACATTATTCTATGTGTATTTTGTATATATATTTTTTTATACATATTTACATTATTTAATGTTCATTTTGTATATATATATTTTATCCAAATTTACATTATTTTATGTGTATTTGTTTATATATTTTCATACAAATTTACATTATTTTATGTGTTTTTTGTATATATATTTTTCTACGTATTTAAATTATTTTATGTGTATTTTGTATATACATTTTCATAAAAAAATTACGTTATTTTATTGTGTGTATAAGTATATATTTTGATACAAATTTTATACAAATTCATGTTATTTAATGTGTATTTGTATATATATTTTCATACAAATTTATATTATTTTATGTGTATTTTTTCATATATTCCTTTAAAAATTTTTCTTATTTTATGTTTATTTTGTATATTTATTTCATTCAATTTTAAATTATTTTATGTGTATATTTGTATTTGTATTTAGGTTATTTTATGTGTATTTTGTATATATTTCCATCCAAAATTACAATATTTTATTGGTATTTTCTTAATTTAATTCGATGCGAATTTAGATTATTTCATAGGTATTTTGTATACATATTTTTATACTCATTTACATTATCTAATGTGTGTTTTGTATATATATTTTTATGCAAATTTATTTTAAGTTCATTTTTGTACATATATTTTTATAGAAATTTGCGTTATTTTATGTATATATTTTTATATAAATTTACGTTATTTTATGTGCATTTTGTATATTTATATTAATACAAATACACATTCTTTTATTGGTATATTGTTTATTTACATTTATACGGATTTACATTATTTTATGTGTATTTTGTATACATTTTTTTTATACGTATTAACTTAATTTTATGTGTTTTTTGTACATGTATTTTTATAGAAATCTACGTTATTTTATGTGTATTCGTATATATATTTTGAAACAAATTTACATTATTTGATATGTATTTTGCATATCTATTTCAATACAAATTTACCTTATTGTATGTGCATTTTGTATATTTATTTTAATACAAATTCAAATATTTTATGTGTATTTTGGTATCAATAATTTTATAAAAAATGCGTTATTTTATAAGTATTTTGCATCTTAATTTTCATACAAATTTACATTATTTTATTAATATTCTGTGTATATATTTTGATACGATTTTACATTATTCTATTTGTGTTTTGTATATATTTTTTTATACATATTTACATTATTTAATGTGTATTTTGTATATATATTTCACACAAATTTACGGTATTATATGTGTATTTGTTTATATATTTTGTTTCAAATTTACATTATTTTATGTGTATTGTGTATATGTATTTCAATACAAATTAACCTAATTTTATGTATATTTTGTATATTTCTTTTCATACAAACTTAAACTAAATTAATATATATTTGAATGAAAATAAATTTACAAAATACACATAACTTAACTAAAATTTGTATTAAAATATATACAAAAATACATAGAAATAATTTGAGTTTGTATTAAAATAGATTTACAAATACACATAAAACAAAGTAAATTTCTTTTGAAATGTATATACATAATACACATAAAATATTGTAAATTTGTGTCAAAATATATAAACAAATACACATAAAATAACGTAAATTTATATGAAAAATATATACAAAATACACATAGAATAATGTCAATTCGTATCAAAATGAATGAGCAGAATATCAATAAAATAATGTAAATTTGTATGAAAATAAAGATGCAAAATACCCAAAAAATAAAGCATATATTTATAAAAGTACAGATACAAAAATACACATCGAATAATTAAATTTGTATAAAAATTAAAATACAAAATGTGTATATAATAAGGTAAATTTGTATTGAAAAAATACGCAACATACACGCTTACTCATACAAATTTATATTATTTTATTCGTATTTTGTTTATTTATTTTGATACGAATTACATGATTATATGTGTATTTTGTACATATTTTTTTATACATATTTACATTATTTAATGTGTATTTTGTTTATATATTTTCATACAAATTTAAGTTATTATATGTGTATTTGTATAAATATTTTGATACAAATTTACTTTATTTCATATATTTTGTATATATATTTCAATTCAAATTAAGCTTATTTTGTGTGTATTTTGAATATATTTTCATACAAACTTAATTACTTCTGTGTATTTTTGTATATAGTTTTATATAAATTTACGTTATTTTATGTGTATTTTGTATATTTATATTTATACAAATACACATTCTTTTATTGGTATTTTGTTTATTTATTTTGATACGAATTTACATTATTTTATGTGTATTTTGTATACATTTTTTTATACGTATTTACTTCATTTTATGTGTATTTTGTATATATATTTTTATAGAAATCTACTTTAATTTATGTGTATTCGTATACATATTTTGAAACAAATTTACATTGTTTTATATGTATTTTGCATATCTATTTCAATACAAATTTACCTTATTGTATGTGTTTTTTGTATATTTATTTTAATACAAATTTAATTTTTTGATGTGTATTTTGGGATATATATTTTTATAAATGAAAAAAATGCGTTACTTTATGGGTGTTTTGCCTCTTTATTTTCATACAAATTCACATTATTTTATTAATATTCTGTGTATTTATTTTGATACGATTTTACATTATTCTATTCGTGTTTTGTACATATTTTTTTTATACAAATTTACGTTATTTTAAGTGTATTTGTTTATGTATTTTCATTCAAATTTACATTATTTTATGTGTATTTTGTGTATGTATTTCAATACAAATCTACCTAATTTTATGTGTATTTTGTATATTTATTTCCATACAAATTTAAAATATTTTTGTGTATTTTTATATATAGTTTGATACAAATTTAGGTTATTTTATGTGTATTTTGTATATCTATTTTCATACAAATACACATTCTTTTATTGATATTTGGTTTATTTATTTTGACGCGAATTTACATTATTTAATGTGTATTTTGTATATATATTTTTATACGTATTTACATCATTTCATGTGTATTTTGTATAGTTTTAAACAAATTTATATTATTTAATGTGTATTTTGTATATATATATTTATACAAATACACATTCTTTTATTGGTATTTTGTTTATTTATTTTGATACTAATTTACATTATTTTATGTGTATTTTGTATACATTTTTTATAAGTATTTACTTAATTTTATGTGTATTTTGTATTTATATTTTTATAGAAATCTACCTTATTTCATGTGTATTCGTATACACATTTTGAAACAAATTTACATTGTTTATATGTATTTTCCATATCTATTTTTGTGTATTCTGTATTTATTTTTGTTATACATAGAATAATGTAAAATCGTATCAAAATAAGTACACAGAATATCAATAAAATAATTCAAATTTGTATGAAAATAAAGATGCAAAATACCCATAAAATAAAGCATATTTTTTTTAAAAATACATATACAAAAATACACATAAGGTAAATTTGTATTGAAATATATATGCAAAATACATATAAAATAATGTAAATTTGTTTCAAAATATATATACGAATACACATAAAATAACGTAGATTTCTATAAAAATATATATAAAAAATACACATAAAATGAAGTAAATACGTAAAAAAAAAAGCATACAAAATACACATAAAATAATATAAATTCGTAGCAAAATAAATAAACAAAATACCAATTAAAGAATGTGTATTTGTAATACACATATAATTAGTTAAATATGTATTTTAATACATGTACAAAATACACATAAAATTATGTAAATTTGTATGAAATGAAAACAAATACACATAAAATAACGTACATTTGTATAAAATATATCTACAAAATACACATAGAATAATGTAAAACCGTATCAAAATAAGTACACAGAATATCAATAAAATAATTTAAATTTGTATGAAAACAAAGATGCAAAATACCCATAATATAAAGCATATTTAAAAAAAAAATACATATACAAAAATACACATTGAATAATTAAATTTGTATTAAAATTAATATACAAAATGCACATACAATAAGGTAAATTTGTATTGAAAAAATACGCAAAATACACATAAAACAGTGTAAATTTGTTTCAAAATATATATACGAATACACATAAAATAACGTTGATTTCTATGGGAATATATATACAAAATACACATGAAATGATGTAAATACGTATAAAAATATATATACAAAATACACATTATATAATGTAAATTCGTGTCAAAATAAATAAACAAAATATCAATAAAAGAATGTGTATTTGTATGAAAATAGATATTCAAAATACACATAAAATAACCTAAATTTGTATCAAACTATATACAAAAATACACAAAAATATTTAAAATTTGTATGAAAATAAATATACAAAATACACATAAAACTAGGTAAATTTGTATGGAAATACATATACAAAATACACATAAAATAATGTAAATTTGAATGAAAATAGATAAACAAATACTCTTAAAATAACGTACATTTGTATAAAAAATATATATACAAAACACAAATAGAATAATGTAAAATCGTATCAAAATAAATACACAGAATATTAATAAAATAATGTAAATTTGTTTGAAAATAAAGAGGCAAAATACCCATAAAATAACGCATTTTTTTAATTATAAAAATATATATAACAAAATACACATAAAAAAATTAGATTTGTATTAAAATAAATATATAAAAAACACATACAATAAGGTAAATTTGTATTGAAATAGATATGCAAAATACATATAAAGCAATGCAAATTTGTTTCAAAATATGTATACGAATACACATAAAATAACGTAGATATCTATAAAAATATATATTCAAAATACACATAAAATGAAGTAAATACGTATAAAAAAATATATACAAAATACACATCAAATAATGTAAATTCGTATCAAAATAAATAAACAAAATACCAGTAAAAGAATGTGTATTTATATAAATATAAATATACAAAATACACATAAAATAACGTAAATTTATATAAAACTATATACAAAAATACACAGAAGTAATTCAATTTGTTTGAAAATATATACAAAATAAACACAAAATAAGCTAAATTTCAATTGAAATATATATACAAAATACATGAAATAAAGTAAATTTGTATCAAAATATTTATACAAATACACATATAATAACGTAAATTTGTATGAAAATATATAAACAAAATACACATTAAATAATGTAAATACGTATAAAAAAATATGTACAAAATACACATATAATCATGTAATTCGTATCAAAATAAATAATTTTAATACAAATTTAATTATTCGATGTGTATTTTTGTATCTGTATTTTTATAAACATATGCTTTATTTTTTGGGTATTTTGCATCTTTATTTTCATACAAATTTACATTATTTTATTGATATTCTGCTCATTCATTTTGATACGAATTGACATTATTTAACGTAGATTTCTATACAAATATATATACAAAATACACATGAAATTATGTAAATACGTATAAAAATATATATACAAAATACATATCTAGGTAAATTCGTGTCAAAATAAATAAACAAAGTACCATAAAAAGAATGTGTATTTGTATAAAAATAAATAATAGATAATAAATTTGTATGAAGTATATATGCAAGATACACATTAAATAGTGCAAATATGTATAAAAAAATATATATACAAAAAACAAATAGAATAATGTGAAATCGTATCAAAATAAATACACCGAATATTAATAAAATATTGTAAATTTGTATGAAAATAAAGATGCAAAACTCCCATCAAATAGCGCATTTCTTATAAAAATATATATACCAAAATACAGATAAAATATTTAAATTTGTATTGAAATAAATATACAAAATGCATATACAGTAAGGTAAATTTGTATTGAAAGAGATATTCAAAAATACATAGAAAACAATGTAAATTTGTTTCAAAATATATATACGAATACACATAAAATAAAGTAGATTTCTATAGAAATATATATGCAAAATACATATGAAATTATGTAAATACGTATAAAAATATATATACAAAAAACATATCAAATTATGTAAATTCGTGTCAAAATAAATAAACAAAATATCATGAAAAGAATGTGTATTTGTATGAAAATAGATAATAGATAATAAATTTGTATAAAATATATATGCAAGATCCACATTAAATAATGTAAATATGTATAAAAAAGTATATACAAAAAACAAATAGAATAATGTAAAATATGCAAAATGCAATTACAATAAGGTAAATTTGTATTGAAAGAGATATGCAAAAATACATATAAAACAATGTAAATTTGTTTCAAAATATGTATACGAATACAAATAAAAAAACGTAGATTTCTATAAAAATATATATACAAAATACACATAAAATTAAGTAAATACATATAAAAAAATGTATACAAAATACACATAAAATAATGTAAATTGGAATTAAAATAAATAAACAAAATACCAATAAAAGAATGTGTAAATATGTATTGAAAAAGATATTCAAAAATACATATAAAACAAAGTAAATTTGTTTCAAAATATATATACGAATACACATAAAATAACGTAGATTTCTATAGAAATATATATACAAAATACACATGAAATTATGTAAATACGTATAAAAATATATATACAAAATACATATCTAGGTAATTTCGTGTCAAAATAAATAAACAAAATATCATGAAAAGAATGTGTATTTGTATGAAAATAAATAATAGATAATAAATTTGTATGAAATATGTATGCAAGATAGACATTAAATAATGTAAATATGTATAAAAAAAAATATACAAAAAACAAACAGAATAATGTGAAATCGTATCAAAATAAATACACCGAATATTAATAAAATAATGTAAATTTTTATGAAAATAAAGATGCAAAATTCCCATCAAATAGCGCATTTCTTATAAAAATATATGTACCAAAATACACATAAAATATTTAAATTTATATTGAAATAAATATACAAAATGCACATACAATAAGGTAAACTTGTATTGAAAGAGATATGCAAAAATACATATAAAACAATGTAAATTTGGTTCAAAATATATATACGAATACACATAAAAGAACGTAGATTTCTATAACAATATATATAGAAAATACACATGAAATTAAGTAAATACGTATAAAAATAGATATACAAAATACACACAGAATAATGTAAAATTGTTTAAACAAAAAAAAATAGAAAATAAATAAAATAATGTAAATTTGCATTAAAATAAAAATGCAAAATACCCATAAAATAAAGCATATTTTTATAAAAGTACATATACAAAAATACACATAGCATAATTAAATTTGTATTAAAATTAATATACAAAATGCATATACAATAAGGTAAATTTGTATTGAAAAAATATGCAAAATACACATAAAACAGTGTAAATTTATATCAAAATCTATATACGAATGCTCATAAATCAAAGTAGATTTCTTTAGAAATATATATACAAAATACACATGAAATGATGTAAACACGTATAAAAAAAAAAAAAAAAAATATATATATATATATATATATATATATATATATATATATATATATATATATATATATATATATATATATATATATATATATATATATATATATATATATATATATATATATATATATATATATAAAATACACATTAAATAATGTAAATTCGCGTCAAAATAAATAAAAAAAAATATCAATAAAAGAATGTGTATTTGTATAAAAATAGATATACAATATACACATAAAATCACCTAAATTTGTATAAAACTATATACAAAAATACACAAAAATAATTTTAATTTGTATGAAAATAAATATACAAAATACACATAAAATTAGGTAAATTTGTATTGAAATACATTTACAAAATACATATAAAATAATGTAAATTTGAATGAAAATATATAAACAAATACACTTAAAATAACGTAAATTTGTATAAAATATATATAAAAAATACACATTAAATAATGTAAATATGTATAAAAAAATATATACAAAACACAAATAGAATAATATAAAATCGTATCAAAATAAATACACAGAATATTAATCAAATAATGTAAATTTGTATGAAAATTAAAATGCAAAATACCCATAAAATAACGCATTTTTTATAAAAATATTAATACCAAGACACACATAAAATATTTGAATTTGTATTAAAATAAATATACAAAATGCACATACAATAAGGTAAATTTGTATTGAAATAGATATGCAAAATACATATAAAACCATGTAAATTTTTTTCAAAATATATATACGAATACACATAAAATAACGTAGATTTCTATGAAAATAAATATACAAAATACACATAAAATGATGTAAATGCGTACAAAAAAAGGTATACAAAATACACATAATATAATGTAAACTCGTATCAAAATAAATAAACAAAATACTAAAAAAAGAATGTGTATTATATAAATATAAATATACAAAATACAAATAAAATAACGTAACTTTATATAAAACTATATGCAAAAATACACAAAAGTAATTAAATTTGTGTGAAAATAGATATACAAAATACATGTGTATTTTGTATATTTATTTTCATACAAATTGAAATTATTTATTTTTTATATATTCTATACAAATTTTCGTTATTTTATGTATTTTGTATATTTATTTTTCTAAATATACTTTCTTTTATCTGAATTTTGTTTATTGAATTTGAAACGAATTTACCTTATTTTGTATATCTATTTTCATACAAATTAAAATACTTCTGTGTATTTTTGTATATAGTTTTATATAAATTTACGTTATTTTATGAGTATTTTGTATATTTATATTTATACAAATACACATTCTTTTATTGGTATTTTGTATATTTATTTTGATACGAATTTACATTATTTTATGTGTATTTTGTATACATTTTTTTATACGTATTTACTTCATTTTATGTGTATTTTGTATATATATTTTAATAGAAATCTACGTTATTTTATGTGAATTCGTATATATATTTTGAAACAAATTTACATTGTTTTATATGTATTTTGCATATCTATTTTAATACAAATTTATCTTATTGTAAGTGTTTTTTATATATTTATTTTACTTCAAATTTAATTTTTTATGTGTATTTTGGTATATATATTTTTATAAATAAAAAAAATGCGTTATTTTATGGGTATTTTGCCTCGTTATTTTCATGCATTTACATTATTTAATATTTATTTTGAATATATAATTTTATACAAATTCATGGTATTTTATGTGTATTTGTATAAATATTTTCATATAAATTTACATTATTTTATGTGTATTTTGTACATATATTTCATTACAAATTTACCTTATTTTATGTTTTTTTGTATGTGTATTTTGTACATTTATATTTATACAAATACACATTCTTTTATTGGTATTTTGTTTATTTATTTTGTTTCGAATTTACATTATTTTATGTGTATTTTGTTTACATTTTTTTATACATATTTACTTAATTTTATGTGTATTTTCTATATATATTTTTATAGAAATCTACGTTATTTTATGTGTATTCGTACATATATTTTGAAACAAATTTACATTGTTTTATATGTACAAAAAGGTAAATTTGTATTGAAATAGATATGCAAAATACATATAAAGCAATGTAAATTTGTTTCAAAATATGTATACGAATACACATAAAATAACGTAGATTTCTATAAATATATATATATATATATATATATATATATATATATATATATATATATATATATATATATATATATATATATATATATATATATATATATATATATATATATATATATATATATATATATATATATATATACACAAAATACACATAAAATGAAGTAAATACGTATAAAAAAATGTATACAAAATACACATAAAATAATGTAAATTTGTATCAAAATAAATAAACAAAATACCAATAAAAGAATGTGTATTTGTATAAATATAAATATACAAAATACACATAATATAACGTAAATTTATATAAAACTATACAAAAATACACAGAAGTAATTAAATTTGTATGAAAATATATATAAAATACACAAAATAAGCTAAATTTGAATTGAAATATATATACAAAATACATGAACTAAAGTAAATTTGTATCAAAATATTTATACAAATACACATATAATAACGTAAATTTGTATGAAAATATATAAACAAAATACACATTAAATAATGTAAATACGTATACAAAAATGTGTACAAAATACACATATAATCATGTAATTCGTATCAAAATAAATAAACAAAATACCAATAAAATAATATGAATTTGTATGAGAAAACGTGTATAAATATAAATGTACAAAATACACATACAAAATAAACATAAAATAAGGTAAATTTGTAATGAAATATATGTACAAAATACACATAAAATAATGTAAATTTATATGAAAATATATATACAAATACACATAAAATACCATGAATTTGTATAAAATTATATATTCAAAATAAATATAAAATAATGTAAATGCGTATAAAAATATATATAAAAAGTACAAATAAAATAATGTAAATTCGTATCAATATAAATCAACAAAATAGCAATAAAATAATATATATTTGAATGAAAATAGATTTAGAAAAAACACATAACATAACTAAAATTTGTATTGAAATATATACAAAAATACATGTAAATAATTTGAGTTTGTATGAAAATAGATATTCAAAATACACATAAAACTAGGTAAATTTCTTTAGAAATATATATACAAAATACCCATAAAATATTGTAAATTTGTGTCAAAATATATAAACAAATACACATAAAATAACGTAAATTTGTATGAAAAATATATACAAAATACACATAGAATAATGTCAAATCGTATCAAAATGAATGAGCAGAATATCAATAAAATAACGTAAATTTGTATGAAAATAACGATGCAAAATACCCATAAAATAAAGCATATTTTTATAAAAATACATATACAAAAATACACATAGAGTAATTAAATTTGTATTAAAATTAATATACAAAATGCATATACAATAAGGTAAATTTGTATTAAAAAAATATGCAAAATACACATAAAAGTGTAAATTCGTTTAAAAATCTATATACGAATACACATAATATAACGTAGATTTCAATAAAAATATATATACAAAAAACACATGAAATGATGTAAATACGTATAAAATATATATACAAAATACACATTAAATAATTTAAATTCTCGTCAAAATAAATAAACAAAATATCAATAAAAGAATGTGTATTTGTATGAAAATAGATATACAAAATACTCATAAAATAACCTAAGTTTGTATAAAGCTACATACAAAATACACAAAATAATTTAAATTTGTATGAAAATAAATATACAAAATACACATAAAATTAGGTAAATTTGTATTGAAATACATATACAAAATACACATAAAATAATGAAAATTTGAATGAAAATATATAAACATATACACTTAAAATAACGTAAATTTGTATGAAATATATATACAAAATACTAATTAAATAATGTAAATATGTATAAAAAAATATATACAAAACACAAATAGAATAATGTAAAATCGTATCAACAATAAATACACAGAATATTAATTAAATAATGTAAATTTGTATGAAAATAAAGATGCAAAATAGCCATAAAATAACGCATTTTTTATAAAAATATATATACCAAAATACACATAAAATATTAAAATTTGTATTAAAATAAATATAAAAAATGCACATACTGTAAGGTAAATTTGTATTGAAATAGATATGGAAAATACATATAAAACAATGTAAATTTGTTTCAAAATATATATATACGAATACACATAAAATAACGTTGATTTATATAAAAATATATTCAAAATACACATAAAATGAAGTAAATACGTATAAAAAAAATGAATACAAAATACACATGAAAATCGTATCAAAATAAATAAACAAAATACCAGTAAAAGAATGCGTATTTGTATAAATATAAATATACAAAATACACATAAAATATCGTAAATTTGTATAAAACTATATACAAAAATACCCAGAACAAATACACATTCTTTTATTGGTATTTTGTTTATTTATTTTGTTTCGAGTTTATATTATTTTATGTGTATTTTGTTTACATTTTTTTATACGTATTTACCTAATTTTATGTGTATTTTATATATATATTTTATAGAAATACGTTATTTTATGTGTATTCATATATTCTCTTTCAATAGAAGTTTACCTTATTGTATGTGCATTTTATTTATTTCAATACAAATTTAAATATTTATGTGAATTTGGTATATATATTTTATAAGAAATACATTTTATATATTTTCATTTAAATTTACGTTATTTTATGTGTTTGTGTATAGATTTTGACACAAAATTACAATATTTTATGGGTATTTGGTATATTTATTTCAAAAGAAATTTACCTAGTTTTATGTGTATTTTGAATATCTATTTTCATCCAAACTAAAATTATTTTTATGTATTTTTGTATATATTTCAATACAAATTTTAGTTAGGTTATGTGTATTTTGTAAATCTATTTTCATTCAAATATATATATTATTTTATTGGTACTTTGTACATATAAAATAATGTAAATTCGTATCAATATAAATCAACAAAAACCAATAAAATAATATATATTTGAATGAAAATTGATTTACAAAATACACATAATCTAACTAAAATTTGTATTGAAATATATACAAAAATACATAAAAAAAATTTGAGTTTGTATGAAAATAGATTTTCAAAATACACATAAAACTAGGTAAATTTCTTTTGCAATATATATACAAAATACCCATAAAATATTGTAAATTTGTGTCAAAATATATAAACAAATACACATAAAATAACGTAAATTTGTATGAAAAATATATACAAAATACACATAGAATAATGTCAAATCGTAACAAAATGAATGAGCAGAATATCAATAAAATAACGTAAATTTGTATGAAAATAAAGATTCAAAATACCCATAAAATAAAGCATATTTTTATAAAAAATACATATAGAAAAATACACATAGAATAATTAAATTTGTATTAAAATTAATATACAAAATGAATATACAATAAATTTAAATTTGATTATATTGAATGGGATAAATATACAAAATAAACATAAAATAAGGTAAATTTGTAATAAAATATATGTAAGAATACACATTAAATAATATCAATTTTTATGAAAATATATATACAAATACACATAAAATAACATGAATTTGTATAAAATTTGTTTCAAAATATATACGAATACACACAATAAAATAACGTAAATTTTTATGAAAATGTATATATAAAATACACATAAAATAATTTAAATACGTAGAAAAATATATATACAAAATACACATAAAAAAATGTAAATTCGTAAAAAATTAAATACACAAAATTCCAATAAAAGAATGTATATTTATAGGAAAATATATATACAAAAAACAAATAAAATAACTAAAATTTGTATAAAAATATATACAAAAATACACCAAAATAATTGAAATTTGTTTGAAAATAGATATGCAAAATACACATAAAGTTAGGCAAATTTGTATTGAAATACATATACAAAACTCACATAAAATAATGTAAATTTGTATGAAAATATATAAACAAATATATGTAAAATAACGTAAATTTGGATAAAATATATATACAAAATATACATTAAATATTTTAAATATGTATAAAAATATATAATATTATATATATTTTTATTGATATTTGCGTTATTTATGTGTATTTTGTATATGTTTTCTTATAGAAATCTATATTATTTTATTGGTATTTTGTCTATTTATTTTGATACGAATTACATGATTATTTGTGTATTTTGTACATTTTTTTATACGTATTTACATTATTTAATGTGTATTTTGTTTATATATTTTTATACAAACTTACGTTATTATATGTGTATTTGTATAAGTATTTTGATACAAATTTACATTATTTTATGTATTTTGTATATATATTTCAATTCAAATTTAGCTTATTTTATGTGTATTTTGTATATCTATTTATTTTAATACAAAATCAAATATTTTATGTTTTTTCGTATATATATTATTTATGGGTATTTTGCATCTTAATTTTCATACAAATTTACATTATTTTATTAATATTTTCTGTAATTATTTTGATACGATTTTATATTATTTTATTTGTGTTTTGTATATATTTTTTTATACATATTTACATTATTTAAAGTGTTTTTTGTATATATATTTGATACAAATTTACGTTATTTTAAGTCTATATGTTTATATATTTTCATTCAAATTTACATTATTTTACGTGTATTTTGTATACGTATTTCAATACAAATTTACCTGATTTTATATGTTTTTTGTATATTTATTTTCATACAAGTTTAAATTATTTTTGTGTATTTTTGTTTATAGTTTTATACAAATTTAGGTTATTTTATGTGTATTTTGTATATCTATTTTCATACAAATACACATTCTTTTCATGATATTTTGTTTATTTATTTTGACACGAATTAACATTATTTAATGTGTATTTTGTATATATATTTTTATACGTATTTACATTATTTCAAGTGTATTTTGTATATATATTTCTATAGAAATCTGCGTTATTTTATGTATTCGTATATATATTTTGAAACAAATTTACATTGTTTTATGTGTATTTTGCATATTTTTTCAATACAAATTTACCTTATTGTATGTGGATTTTGTATATTAATTTTAATACAAATTTGATTAATCTATGTGTATTTTTGTATATGTATTTTTATAAAAATATGCTTTATTTTATGGATATTTTGCATCTTTATTTTCATACAAATTTACATTATTTTATTGATATTTTGTGTATTTATTTTGATATGATTTTACATTATTCTATGTGTATTTTGTATATATATTTTATATAAAATGTATTTGTTTTCATTTCATTCAAATCTACATTATTTTATGTGTTTTTTGTACATGTATTTAAATACAAATTTAACTAGTTATATGTGTATTTTGTATATCTATTTTGTATGTATATTTTCATAGAAATTTACTCTATTTTATGAGTATTCGTATATATATTTTGATACAAATTTACATTATTAATGTGTATTTTGCATATCTATTTCAATACAAATTTACTTTATTGTACGTGCATTTTGTATATTTATTTTAATACAAATTTAACTATTTTATATGTGTTTTTGTATATATATATTTTTATGCAAATATGCGTTATTATATGGATATTTTGCATCTTTATTTTCATACAAATTTACATTATTTTATTGATATTCTCTTTATTTATTTTGATACGATTTAACATTATTCTATGTGTTTTTTGTATATATATTTTTTATACATATAGGGGTAGGCGGTGGCTGAACTGGTAGAGTAGTGGGCCCACATTCACCGCGTGATGGACGACGCGGGCTCGAATCCCCACGCTACCACCTCGGATTTTTCAGTCACCGCCGAGTGGCTTAAAACTACCCACATGGTGTCCTGAAGACCACCGATCAACCCGGACTCGAGAGGAGACCGTCCAAGCGAATCAAGAACGAGTTCCGGGGGGCAGCATGAGCCAATGCAAGATGGCGCCACTATAAACACTCACCTGCGCCAGAACGGGCTGGGCCGACCATCAGCCCCACCTGGAAGAAGCCTTTGGCCGACCATCAGGCCCCACCGGGAAGATGCCTACCGGCGCAATAGGCAGCAACGTAAAAAAAAAAAAAAAAAAAAAAAAGTTAATGTTCATTTTGTATATATATTTTATCCAAATTTACATTATTTTATGTGTATTTGTTTATATATTTTCATACATATTTACATTATTTTATGTGTTTTTTGTATATATATTTTTCTACGTATTAAAATTATTTTATGTGTGTTTTGTATATACATTTTCATAAAAAAATTACGTTATTTTATTGTGTGTATAAGTATATATTTTGATACAAATTTTATACAGATTCATGTTATATAATTTGTATTTGTATATATATTTTCATACAAATTTATATTATTTTATGTGTATTTTTTCATATATTTCATTACAAATGTACCTTATTTTATATTTATTTTGTATATTTATTTCATTCAATTTTAAATTATTTTATGTGTATATTTGTATTTGTATTTAGGTTATTTTATGTGTATTTTGTATATATATTTTCATCCAAAATTACATTATTTTATCGGTATTTTCTTAATTTAATTCGATACGAATTTAGATTAATTCATAGGTATTTTGTATACATACTTTTATACTCATTTACATTATCTAATGTGTGTTTTGTATATATATTTTTATGCAAATTTATTTAATGTCATTTTTTGTACAAATAATTTTATAGAAATATACGTTATAATATGTATATAGTTTTATATAAATTTACGTTATTTTATGTGCATTTTGTATATTTATATTTATACAAATACACATTCTTTTATTGGTATATTGTTTATTTACATTTATACGAATTTACATTATTTTATGTGTATTTTGTATACATTTTTTTATACGTATTTAATTAATTTTATGTGTATTTTGTATATGTATTTTTATAGAAATCTACGTTATTTTATGTGTATTCGTATATAAATTTTGAAACAAATTTACATTATTTTATATGTATTTTGCATATCTATTTCAATAGAAATTTACCTTATTGTATGTGCATTTTGTATATTTATTTTAATACAAGTTCAAATATTTTATGTGTTTTTTTGTATCAATAATTTTAAAAAAATGCGTTATTTTATAGGTATTTTGCATCTTAATTTTCATTTTATATGTACTTTGTATATATATTTTCATATAAACTTACATTATTTTATGTGTATTTTGTACATATATTTTATTACAAATCTACCTTATCTTATGTTTATTTTGTATGTGTATTTTGTATATTTATATTTATCCAAATACACATTTTTTTATTGGTATTTTGTTTATCTATTTTAATTCCAATTTACATTATTTTATGTGTATTTTGTATACATTTTTTTATACGTATTTATTTAATTTTATGTGTATTTTGTATATATATTTTTATAGAAATCTACGTTTTTTTTATTTGTATTCGTATATATATTTTGAAACAAATTTACATTGTTTTATATGTATTTTTGCATATCTCTTTTAATACAAATTTACCTTATTGTATTTGCATTTTCTATATGTATTTCAATACAAATTTAAATATTTTATGTGTATTTTGGTATATATATTTTTATAAGAAATGCGCTATTTTATGGGAATTTTGCATCTTTATTTTCATACAAATTTACATTATTTTATTAATATTCGGTGTATTTATTTTGACACGATTTTACATTATTCTATTTGTTTTTTGTATATACTTTTTTATACATATTTGCATTATTTAATGTGTATTTTGCATATATATTTTATACAAATTTATTATCTATTATCTATTTTCATACAAATACACATTCTTTTCATGATATTTTGTTTATTTATTTTGACACGAATTTACATTATTTGATATGTATTTTGTATATATAGTTTTATACGTATTTACATAATTTCATATGTATTTTGTATATATATTTCTATAGAAAGCTACTTTATTTTATGTGTATTCGTATATATATTTTGAAACAAATTTACATAGTTTTATATGTATTTTTGAATATCTCTTTCAATACAAATTTACCTTACTGTATATGCATTTTGTATATTTATTTCATTACAAATTTAAATATTTTATGTGTATTTTGTTATATATATTTTATAAAAAATGCGATAATTTTTGGGAATTTTGCATCTTTATTTTTATACAAACTTACATTATTTTATTGATATTCTGTGTATTTATTTTGATACGATTTTACATTATTCTTTTTGTTTTTTGTATATATTTTTTTATACACATTTACATTATTTAATGTGTATCTTGCATATATATTTTATACAAATTTACGTTATTTTAAGTGTATTTGTTTATATATTTTCATTCAAATTTACATTATTTGATGTGTATTTTGTATATGTATTTCAATACAAATTTACCTAATTTTATATGTATTTTCTATATTTCTTTTCAAACAAATTTAAATTATTTATGTGTATTTTTGTATATAGCTTTATACAAATTTAGGTTATTTTATGTGTATTTTGTATATCTATATATACAAATACACTTTCTTTACTGGTATTTTGTTTATTTATTTTGATACGATTTTTATGTGTATTTTGTATTCATTTTTTTATACGTATTTACTTCATTTTATGTGTATTTTGTATATATTTTTATAGAAATCAACGTTATTTTATGTGTATTCGTATATATATTTTGAAACAAATTTACATTGTTTTATATGTATTTTGCATATCTATTTCAATACTATTATTTTGAATATCTATTTTCATACAAACTCAAATTATTTATATGTATTTTTGTGTATATTTCAATACAAATTTTAGTTATGTTATGTGTATTTTGTAAATCTATTTTCATTCAAATATATATTATTTTATTGGTATTTTGTTGATTTATATTGATACGAATTTACATTATTTTATATGTACTTTTTATATATATTTTTATACGCATTTACATTATTTAATATTTATTTTGAATATATAATTTTATACAAATTCATGGTATTTTATGTGTATTTGTATATATATTTTCATATAAATTTACATTATTTTATGTGTATTTTGTACATATTTTTCATTACAAATTTACCTTATTTTATGTTTATTTTGTATGTTTTTTTGTACATTTATATTTATACACGTTTACTCATACAAAATTTTATTATTTTATTGGTATTTTGTTTATTTATTTTTATACGAATTACATGATTATATGTGTATTTTGTATTTATTTTATTAATATTCGGTGTATTTATTTTGATACGATGTTACATTATTCTATTTGTTTTTTGTATATACTTTTTTATACATATTTACATTATTTAATGTATCTTGCATATATATTTTATACAACTTTATTATCTATTATATATTTTCATTCAAATACACATTCTTTTCATGATATGTTGTTTATTTATTTTGACACGAATTTACATTATTTGATATTTATTTTTTATATATATTTTATACGTATTTATATATATATATATTTATATATATATATATATATATATATATAAATATATATATATATATATATATCTATATATATATATATATATATATATCTATATATATATATATATATATATATATATATATATATTTTATAGAAATCTACGTTATTTTATGTGTATTCGTATATATATTTTGAAACAACTTTACATTTTTTTATATGTATTTTTGAATATCTCTTTCAATACAAATTTACCTTACTGTATATGCATTTTGTATATTTATTTCAATACAAATTTAAATATTTTATGTGTATTTTGGTCTATATATTTGTTATAAAAATGCGATATTTTTTGGGAATTTTGCATCTTTATTTTCATACAAATTTACATTATTGTATTGATATTCTGTGTATTTATTTTGATACGATTTTACATAATTCTATTTGTTTTTTGTATATATTTTTTTATACAAATTAACATTATTTAGTGTGTATCTTCCATATATATTTTATACAAATTTACGTTATTTTAAGTGTGTTTGTTTATATATTTTCATTCAAATTTACATTATTTGATGTGTATTTTGTATATGTATTTCAATACAAATTTACCTAATTTTACATGTATTTTGTATATTTCTTTTCATACAAATTTAAATTATTTTTGTGTATTTTTGTATATAGTTTTATACAAATTTAGGTTATTTTATGTACTCATTTACATTATTCAATGTGTGTTTTGTATATATATTTTTATGCAAATTTACTTTATCTTATGTGCATTTTTGTACATATATTTTTATAGAAATATGCGTTATTTGTATATGTTTTCTCATACAAATTAACATTATTTTATTGTTATTTTGTTTATTTATTTTGATACGACTTACATGATTATATATGTATTTTGTATATATTTTTTATACGTATTTATATTACTTAATGTATTTTGTTTATATATTTTTAAACAAATCTACGTTATTATATGTATTTGTATAAATATTTTTATATAAATTTACATTATTTTATGTATTTTGTATATATATTTCAATTCAAATTTAGTTTATTTTAGCTGTATTTTATATATCTACTTTCCTACAACTTTAATTACTTCTGTGTATTTTTGTATATAGTTTTATACAAATTTACGATATTTTATGTGTATTTTGTATATTTATATTTATACAAATTCACATTCTTTTATTGGTATTTTGTTTATTTATTTTGATACGATTTTACATTATTTTATGTGTATTTTGTATTCATTTTTTTATACGTATTTACCTCATTTTATGTGTATTTTGTGTATATTTTTATAGAAATCAACGTTATTTTATGTGTATTCGTATATATATTTTGAAACAAATTTACATTGTTTTATATGTATTTTCCACATCTATTTCAATAGAAACTTACAAAAATGCACATAAAATAAAGTAAATTTGCATAAAAATATATATACAAAACACACATTAAATAATGTAAATGCGTACATAAAATAACCTAAATTTGTATAAAACTATATACAAAAATACACAAAAATAATTAAAATTTGTATGAAAAGAAATATACAAAATACACATAAAATTAGGTAAATTTGTATTGAAATACATATACAAAATACACATAAAATAATGTAAATTTGAATGAAAATATATAAACAAATACACTTAAATAACGTAAATTTGTATAAAATATATATGCAAGATACACATTAAATAATGTAAATGTGTATAAAAAGAATATATATACAAAAAAGAAATAGAATAATGTAAAATCGTATCAAAATAAATACAGAGAATATCAACAAAATAATGTAAATTTGTATGAAAAGAAAGATGCAAAATTCCCATAAAATAGGGCGTTTATTTTAAAAATATATATACCAAAATACACATAAAATATTTAAATTTGTATTGAAATAAAAATACAAAATGCATATACAGTAAGGTAAATTTCTATTGAAAGAGATATTCAAAAATACATATAAAACAACGTAAATTTGTTTCAAAATATATATACGAATACACATAAAATAACGTAGATTTCTATAAATATATATACAAAATACACATGAAATTATGTAAATACGTATCAAAATATATATACAAAATACATATTAAGTTATGTAAACTCGAGTCAAAATAAATAAACAAAATATCATGAAAAGAATGTGTATTTGTATGAAAATAAATAATAAATAATAAATTTGTATGAAATATATATGCAAGATACACATTAAATAATGTAAATATGTATAAAAATATATACCAAAACAAATAGAATAATATAAAATCGTATCAAATAAATACACTGAATATTAATAAAATAATGTAAATTTGTATGAAAATAAGGATGCAAAGTTCCCATCAAATAGCGCATTTCTTATAAAAATATATATACCAAAATACATAAAATATTTAAATTTGTATTGAAATAAATATACAAAACATACATACAAGGTAAACTTCTATTGAAAGAGATATGCAAAATACATATAAAACAATGTAAATTTGTTTCAAAATATATATACGAATACATAAAATAACGTACATTTCTATAAAAATATATATACAAAATACACATAAAATTAAGTAAATACGTATAAAAAAATGTAAACAAAATACACATAAAATAATGTTAATTCGAGTCAAAATAAATAAACAAAATACAAATAAAAGAATGTATTTGTATAAATATAAATGTACAAAATACACATACAAAATAAACATAAAATAAGGTAAATTTGTAATGAAATATATGTACAAAATACACATAGAATAATGTAAATTTATTTGAAAATATATATACAAATACACATAATACCATGAATTTATAAATTATATATTCAAAATAAATATTAAATAATGTAAATGCGTATAAAAATATATATACAAAGTACATATAAAATAATACAAATTTAATTATACTATGTGTATTTTTGTATATGTATTTTCATAAAAAAAATGCTTTATTTTATGAGTATTTTGCATCTTTATTTTCGCACAAATTTACATTATTTTATTGATATTCTGCGTATTTATTTTGATACGATTTTACATTATTCTATGTATATTTTGTATATATATTTCATACAAATGAACGTTATTTTATGTAAATTTGTTTTCATTTCATACAAATTTATTTTTATGTGTATTTTGTACATGTATTTAAATGCAAATTTAACTAATTATATGTGTATTATGTATATCTATTTTCATACAAATCGAAATTAGTTTTGTGTATTTTAGTATATATTTTTATTCAAATTTTCGTAATTTTATGTGTATTTTGTATATTTATTTTCCTACAAATATACTTTTTTATCGGAATTTTGTTTATTTATTTTGATACGAATTTTCATTATTTTAGGTGTATTTGATATATATATTTTTATACTTATTTAGATAATTTTATATGTATTTTGAATATATATTTTCATAGAAATTTACTCTATATGTATATACAAAAAAACACAATAATAATTTAAATTTGTATGAAAATAAATATACAAAATACACATAAAATTAGGTAAATTTGTATTTAAATACATAAACAAAATACACTTAAAATAATAGAAATTTGAATGAAATTACATAAGCAAATACACTTAAAATAACGTTAATTGGTATTAAATATATATAAAAAATACACATTAAATAATGAAAATATGTATAAAAAAATATATACAAAACACAAATAGTATAATAAAAAATCGTATCAAAATATATACACAGAATATTAATAAAATAATATACATTTGTATGAAAACTAAGATGCAAAATACCTATAAAATAACGCATTTTTTATAAAATTATATATACCAAAATACACATAAAATATTTGAATTTGTATTAAAATAAATATACAAAATGCACATACAATAAGGTAAATTTGTATTGAAATAGATATGCAAAATACATATAAAACAATGTAAATTTGTTTCAAAATATATATACGAATACACATAAAATTTGTATTAAAATTAGTATTTTCATACAAATTTATATTATTTTATATGTATTTTTGTATATATTTCATTACAAATCTACCTTATTTTATGTTTATTTTGTATATTTATTTCATTCAATTTTAAATTAGAATTATATGTATATTTGTATTTGTATTTAGGTTATTTTATGTGTGTTTTCTATATACAATTTCATCGAAAATTACATTATTTTATTGGAATTTTGTTAATTTAATTCGATACGAATCTAGATTATTTCATAGGTCTTTTGTATATATATTTTTATACGCATTTACATTATTTAATGTGTGTTGATATATATGTTTATTCAAATTTACTTTATTTTATGTGCATTTTTGTACATATATTTTTATAGAAATTTGCGTTATTTTTTATACGTATTTACATTATTTAATGTGTATTTTGTTTATATATTTTTATACAAATCTACGTTATTATATGTGTATTTGTATATATATTTTGATACAAATTTACATTATTTTATGTATTTTGTATATATATTTCAATTCAAATTTATCCTATTTTGTGTGTATTTTGTATATCTATTTTCATACATATTTTATTACTTTTGTGTATTTTTGTATATCGTTTTATATGAATTTACGTTATTTTATGTGTATTTTGTATATCTATGTTTATACAAATACACATTCTTTTATTGGTATTTTGTTGATTTATTTTGATACGAAATTACATTGTTTTATGTGTATTTTGTATACATTTTTTTATATGTATTTCCTTCATTTTATGTGTATTTTGTATATATATTTTTATAGAAATCTACGTTATTTTATGTGTATTCGTATATATTTTGAAACATATTTATATTGTTTTATATGTATTTTGCATATCTATTTCGATACAAATTTACCTTATTGTATGTTCATTTTGTATATTTATTTTAATACAAATTCAAATATTTTATGTGTATTTTGGTAATATATTTTAATAAAAAGTGCGTTATTTTATGGCTATTTTGCATATTAATTTTCATACAAATTTACATTATTTTATTAATATTCTGTGTATTTATTATGATACGATTTTACATTATTCTATTTTTGTTTTGTATATATTTTTTTTTATATATATTTACATCATTTAATGTATATTTTGTATATATATTTCATACAAATTTACGTTATTTTAAGTATACAAAATACACATAAAATAAAGTAGATTCGTATCAAAATAAATAAACGAAATACCAATAAAAGAATGTGTATTTATATAAATATAAATATAGAAAATACATATAAAATAACGTAAATTTGTATAAAACTATGTACAAAAATACACAAAAGTAACTAAATTTGTATGAAAATAGATATACAAAATACATATAAAATAAGCAAAATTTGAATTAAAATATATATACAAAATACATAAAATAATGTAAATTTGTATTAAAATATTTATACAAATACACATATAATAACGTAAATTTTTATAAAAATATGTAAACAAAATACTCATTAAATAATGTAAATACGTATAAAAAATATGTACAAAATACACATATAATAATATAATTCGTATCAAAATAAATGAACAAAATACCAATGAAATAATGTTATTTTGTATGAGAAAACATAAGCAAAATACACATAAAATAACCCAAATTTCTTTAAAAATATATGTACAAAAATGGACATAAAATAAAGTAAATTTGCATAAAAATATATATACAAAACACACATTAAATAATGCAAATACGTATATAATATGTATACAAAATACCTATCAATTAATCTAAATTCGTATCGAATTAAATTAACAAAATACCAATAAAATAGTGTAATTTTGGATGAAAATATATATAGAAAATACACATAAAATAACCTAAATCCAAATACAAATATACACATAAAATAATTTAAAATTGAATGAAATTAATATACAAAATAAATATAAAATAATGTAAATTTGTAATGAAATATATGTACAAAGTACACATAAAAAAAGGTAAATCTGTAAAATATACAAATATACATACAAATAACATGAATTTGTATAAAAATACATATTCAAAAATAAACATTAAATAAATATAGATATATATATATATATATATATATATATATTTATATATATTTATATATATATATATATATATATATATATATATATATATATATATATATATATATATATAGAAAATTCACATTAAATAATATAAATATGTAAAATAAAATATATACAAAATACACATAGAACAATGTTAAATCGTATCAAAATAAATACACAGAATATCAATAAAATAATGTAAAATTGTAAGAAAATAAAGATCCAAAATAATCATAAAAAAGCACATTTTAAAAAAAAAATATATATACAAAAATACACATACAATAATTAAATTTGTATTAAAATAAATATACAAAATACACATACAATATGGTAAATTTGTATTGAAATAGATATGCAAAACACACATCAAACAATGTAAATTTGTTGCAAAATATATATACGAATAAACATAAAAAAACGTAAATTTCTATAAAAATATATATATATATATATATATATATATATATATATATATATATATATATATATATATATATATATATATATATATATATATATATATATATATATATATATATATATAAAATACACATAAAATGATGTAAATACGTATAAAAATATATATACAAATTACACATAAAATAATGTAAACTCGTACCAAAATAAATAAACAAAATACCAATAGAAGAATGTGAATTTGTATGAAAATAAATATACAAAATACACATAAAATAACGTAAATTTGTATAAAACTCTTTACAAAAAGACACAAAAGTAATTTAAATTTGAATGAAAATAGATATACAAAATATATATAAAATAAACTAAATTTGTATTGAAATATATATCAAAAATACATAAAATAATGTATATTTGTATCAAAATAATTAAACAAATACGCATAAAATCTGTTTTAAAATATATAAACAAAATACACATTAAATTATGAAAATACCTATACAAAATATATACAAAATACACATATAATAATGTAAATTCGTATCAAAATACATAAACAAAATAATAATAGAAAAATGTAAATTTGAATGAAAAAATATATACAAAATACACAAAATAACGCAGATTTCTATAAAAATATATGTACAAAAACGCACATCAAATACTTAAAATTTGTATGAAAATAAATAAACAAAATACACATAAAATAAGACAAATTTATAATAAAAAAAGTACAAAATACAATTAAAATAATGTAAATTTGAATAAAAACAACAACACAAATGTACACAAAATGAAGTTAAATTGTATAAATAATATATATACAAAACACATATTAAATAATGTAAATGCGTATAAAAATATGTATAAAACATACACATGAAATAATCTAAATTCGTATCGAAATAAATGAACAAAATACCGATAAAATAATGTAATTTTTAATGAAAATATATATAGAAAATACACATAAAATAACGTAAATACAAATAAATATATAAACATAAAATAATTTGAATTTGAATGAAAATAGATATAAATATAAACATAAAATAAGGCAAATTTGTTATGAAAAATATATACAAAATACACATAAAATAATGTAGATTTGTTTCAAAATATATATACGAATGCACATAAAATATCGTAGATTTCTATAGAAATATATATATAAAAAATACACTTGAAATGATGTAAATACGTATAAAAATATATATACAAAATACACATTAAATAATGTAAATTCGTGTCAAAATAAATAAAGAAAATATCAATAAAAGAATGTGTATTTGTATGAAAATACTTATACAAAATACACATAAAATAACGTAAATTTGTATAAAACTATATACAAAAATACACAAAAATAATTTAAATTTCTATGAAAATAAATATACAAAATACACATAAAATTAGGTAAATTTGTATTGAAATACAGATACAAAATACACTTAAAATAATGTAAATTTGAATGAAAATATATAAACAAATACAATTAAATTAACGTAAATTTGTATTAAATATATATACAAAATACTCATTAAGTAATTTAAATATGTATAAAAAATATATATACAAAACACAAAAAGAATAATGTAAAATCTTATCAAAATAAATACACACAATGTTAATAAAATAATATAAATTTGTATGAAAATTAAGATGTAAAATACCCATAAAATAACGCATTTTTTATTAAAATATATTAACAAAATACACATAAAATATTTAAATTTGTATTAAAATAAATATACAAAATGAACATACAATAACGTAAATTTGTATTGAAATAGATATGCAAAATACATATAAAACAATATAAATTTGTTTCAAAATATATTTACGAATACATATAAAATAACGTAGATTTCTATAAAAATATATATACAAAATACATATAAAATGAAGGATACATATAAAAAAATGTATACAAAATACACATAATAAATCAAAAAAATACCAATAAAAGTATAATATATATATATATATATATATATATATATATATATATATATATATATATATATATATATATATATATATATATATATATATATATATATATATATATATATATATATATATATATATATATATATATATATATATATATATATATATATATATATATATATATATATATATATATATATATATATATATATATATATATATATATATATATATATATATATATATATATATATATATATATATATATATATATATATATATATATATATATATATATATATATATATATATATATATATATATATATATATATATATATATATATATATATATATATATATATATATATATATATATATATATATATATATATATATATATATATATATATATATATATATATATATATATATATATATATATATATATATATATATATATATATATATATATATATATATATATATATATATATATATATATATATATATATAAATATGTATATATATATATCTATATATATATATATATATATATATATATATATATATATATATATATATATATATATATATATCCCTTTTGATAAATCTCCTCAAGCCACATAATCTCCTCCTCCTACTTCGTCACCATCTTTTGAGCCTTTTTCCCTTTCGGCAGGTCAGATCGGTCACTGTAATCAACTCCCGTCCATGATGCTGCTGCTTTCTCATGCTCCTCCTCTTCGTCTTCCTCTTTCTCCACTTCTCCCTCGTCCTCCACACCTCCCCTTCTCCTTTTCCTATCGTTTTAATACTTTTGTTCCTTTTCCTATAATCATTCTCCTTTTTTTTATTTTCCTCTTCCTCTTAATCTACTTCTTGTCCTAGTCCTCCTCCTCCTTCTCCTATCCTTTTCGTTCTTTTCCTCCTCGTCCTCCTCCTGTCATCTTTCTCTTCTTCTTCCCCTTCCTCTTCCCCTTCCTCTACCTCCTCCTCGTTCTTCTCCTTCTCCTCTCATTCTCTTCCCACTTTTTCTTTTCCTTCCCCTCCTATCATCTTTTTTCTCCATTTTTCGTCCCCTCCTCCTCCTACCCATCGTCTCCAGCAGCACAAAGTCGATAGGTCGTCTTTGTTGAGGAAGCCACAGCGGGTGACTAAAAGGAACTAGGGACGACATCAGACCGGGTCATCCAAGCACCCGTGGGAGGCTAAGGATGCCATCTTTCTCTAAGGGTTGTAAGGAAGGTCATTTACAGCAACGTGACCTTTACCTTTATCTGAATATATGTATTAGCTATTATGACCTCCCTTGTCTGCCTACGTATTTAGCTTGGTGTCTTGCTGCCTGTCTGTCCGTCTTTTTGTTTGTCCGTATCTTTTTAGCTATCTTTACCTCCCTTGCCTGTCTAGCTATCCTGTTGTCTCTGTCTGTTTACTACCTGTTTGTCTGCCTGTCTGTTTGTCTGTCTGTATCTGTTCTTCTCTGTGTTTTTCTGTCTTTTTATGTTTCCCTTTTCTCCTCTACGTTTAAATGTGTGTATATATGAATGGTTGTCTTTATCTATCCGTGTTTGTTTGTTTGTCTATCTATTTTTGACCCCCCCCAGCTTCTCTCTCTCTCTCTCTCTCTCTCCTACATTTTCAATACATCTCTCCCTTGGTTAACTCGGCTGGTTTATCTGTCTTCCCTTTATCTCTGACAACAAAAGGACACACGCCACAGCCGATAAATCATATATGGGGAAAAAGATACGCTTGAGGCGGCTTACACACACAAAAAATAGGAAGGATTGTAAGCGAGCGCAGACCCCCACCCCCTAAACACACGCACAATATTTCTTTAACAATCTCACAATAAAAAAAACTTCCTTTGTGATGATATATAACAGTGATGACGATAGTGCTAATACTGAATGTTTGGTTGTGTGGTGTTGTCGGTGATGTTGGTGTTGGTTATTAAGGTCATAGTGGTGGTGGTAGTGATGGTAGTGGTGGTGGTGGTGGTGGTGGCTGTGCGAAGGAGGGGGCTGGGGGAGGCAATGTTGAGACGGTTGTGACGGTTGAAATTTGAGACCTGATTGCTTGTGGTGCTTGTGGCAGTGATAGTGGTGATGGTGTTGGTGGTGATTGTGGTGATTTTGGCGGAAGTGGTGGTGATCGCGGAGGCAGTTCAGTTCGTCGGTGGTTCAGGTCGTCTTGCTGACTTAAACAAAGGTCGTCATTAGGGGTAACGACTTAAATTTTTCTTGACTCCTGCCTGTAGCTTCGTTCCACAGTTTCTCTCTCTTTTAGAAGACAAAATAAGACTACGAACTCTACGGATGTGATGTGCCATATTTTAATACCTTCTCTCTCTCTCTCTTAGAAGACAAAAATAAGACTACGAACTCTACGGATGTGATGTGCCATATTTTAATACCTTCCTCCCCTCTCTCTCTCTCTCTCTTAGAAGACAAAAATAAGACTACGAACTCTACGGATGTGATGTGCCATATTTTAATCTCTCTCTCTCTCTCTCTCTCTCACTTATTCTCGCTTATTCACGCACGCGTCCCTCTGCCCTACGAAAAGAAAAAGCAAAGCAAATATATAGATACCTCCTCCTTACCAAGATGGCGCTAAAGAAATGTTCGACTTGCACAGGAAACTTCTCTGGTCATTTCTTCTCAGGACGATCGACTGTCTGCAAGATCTGCCTGTTGACTCAGCAGATGGAAACGAGACTCCTTCAACAGGACGAAAGGTTGACGGCTGGCGAGAAGAAGATCACCGAACTAACAAGTACTGTTGATACCTTGCAGGAGTTTATCCAGTCCAACATCGTCGCCCTCCTGCAATTGACGCCTCATCACCCTCCTCACCTGCACTCGATGCCCAGCCACCTTCCGAAGAAGGCACGTCACAGGAACCGGTAGAGCTGACGCTGAATGCTTCACCCCGTGAGAGGAGGAGCCAGACCCGCCCCTAGAGCCATTTATCCTACTCATTGCTACAACAGATTTGCCATACTGGAGGAGGAGGACGAGGAACAGAGCACCTTCTTGGTCGGTGACTCTATGATTCGCCATCAGGTGGTTGAATTCTGTGGCAGAGTCCCCGTCGTAGGCGTAACTACTGTTATCCTGGAGCTGGTGTTGACATCACAGCTGCACTGGACGAGGTCTCCGCTGTGGCCTCTAATGACTCACTCTTTGTTCTCCACACAGGTACAAACGACGTCACCACGACCTGGTCTGAGGAACTGCTGGACAAGTACCGTAGGCTCATCCAGCAGTATAAGACTAAATCCCTAATATTTTGATTTCAGGAATTCTACCACGGACATGGGATGAGGGCGACTTCTACAGTAAGGCCTTCAGCGGTCCAAAGGGAACGGCATACACCTGTCCCCCATCGGGCAGCCAGATTTGAAGGCTCCTCAACAACGCCGTACGTAACGCCCGAACAACAAAAACGACTCTCAGCCACGTCCTTCCATCCCGCCCGTGTAAATAGACACCTCACACCGCACCAGACTCGTAACATTGAACCCTCCAGTACCTCTATTACCAAGCTTCAAGATAACCTAAGAGTCCTTAGTTTCAATGCGCGTAGCCTAAGAAACAAATTTGATGAACTGCGATGTCTTGCTCTGACAGAAAACTTTGACGTAATTGCTATAACCGAAACATTTATCGACACCACTAATATCGAGTTAAGTTCCGAATACAACATAGATGGCTACAGATTCTTCAACAATGATCGTAAACCGTAGAGGGGTGGTGTTGCCCTTTACGTCAAAAGCTACTTGCAACACACTGATAAAACACCAAAAGACAATAATGTTGAACAGTTGTGCGTGCGAGTAAACATGGCAAAAGTCAACTTAAATATATCTGTCACTTACAGGCATCCTGGGCAATCACTTGATGGCGATCTTGAAATGTACAGCGTCTTAAGGAATGCACTTAATAACAGCGACTCACTGATACTATGATACTTTAACCTCCCCCATATCGACTGGGCGACACTGTCGGGTACAGAAGGTGAGTCCCATAGAATGATCGAATTTCTAGAGGAAAATTATCTAAGCCAAATGGTTTCTGAATCAACTCGACAAAATAATACATTAGATCTTATTATAGTGACCCAAGATAACCTAGTCAGTAATGTCACGGTAGGAGAACACCTCGGTTCCTGCGATCATAAACTAGTGCGCGTTGACATTAGAGCTCAAACATCGGTGACTGAAAATAAAGTTAAGGTGCCCAATTTCAAAAGAGCCAACTTCGTAGAAATCCGACGAAAACTAATAGATATGCAACTATCAGATGACGGCAATGCAGAGGACGCCTGGCTAAACTTTAAAAATCACTTACTCACTCAGCAGGACACATTTGTCCCCTTGTGCGAGAAGCGAATTAACACTAATAAAAGTCCACCTTGGTTTAATAGCGAAATTAAACACTCAGTCAAGGAGAGAAAATTGTCTTACAGGTTAAAGAAAGACCAAAGCACGCCTGAAAACATTAGACTTTACAATGATGCGAGGCGACGAGTAAAAAGATTAGTGCATCAGGCAAAGCGTAGATATGAAGAAAATATTGCAGCCAACTGTAAAAATAATCCGAAATCCTTCTTCAGTTACATAAACAACAGAAAGGCTATCAGAAGTGGAATTGTACCTTAAAAAAAAAGAGACGGTGCACTAGTGAATGACAGCCAACACGTTTCAAACCTATTAAATAATTACTTTTCCTCTGTGTTTAATAATAAAAGTACTCCAACCACCACCACCCACACAAGTCCTAATGTAAATCCTGAGCATGCATTGTCTAACTTTGAAATAAAACCCGATGAAGTCCTTAAAGCCCTCAAATCACTTAAAACAAATAAAAGTCCTGGACCTGATAAAGTATATCCAACTCTGCTGAAAGAAACAAAGAGCGAAATACTCTCCTCCCTCACAACCGTATTCAATATGTCCTTGCGACAAGGCATTGTCCCTTCAGATTGGAAAAAGGCTAACGTGACACCGATTTTAAGAAAGGAGACAAAAAGAACCAGGTAATTACAGGCCCATTAGTCTAACTTCGGTTGTAGGTAAGCTACTTGAGGCATAATTAGAGACAAAATTGTGAGTTACCTTGAAAGCCACTCATTAATTGGGGACTCACAACATGGCTTCCGAAACAAAAGATCCTGCCTATCAAATCTATTAACCTTTTATAACGACCTCTTCACTGTTTATGACGTAACCAAATCACTGGACGTAGTCTATCTTGATTTCCAGAAAGCGTTTGATAAAGTCCCGCATCATAAATTACTTTACAAATTAAAGCAAATAGGTATTGACGGTCAGGTAAACCAATGGATCGCGAATTGGTTGAGCAACAGACAACAAAGAGTAGTGATTGACGGATTTAACTCAGAGTGGGCGCCTGTCACTAGTGGCGTCCCTCAGGGCTCGGTTCTTGGCCCAGTGCTCTTCATTATTTACATCAACGACGTGGATGTTGGACTCAATAACCGCATTAGTAAATTTGCAGACGACACAAAGATTGGTAACTCGGTTCTCACTGACGAAGACAGGCAAAGCCTCCAAGAGGATTTGCACAAAATTTCAGCTTGGTCGGATAGATGGGAGATGCCCTTTAACGTAGACAAGTGCCAGGTCCTTCAAGTTGGAACGAGGAATAAAAGTTTGATTACGAAATGCGCGGCGTTAAACTCAAAAGCGTTCAATGCGTCAAGGACTTGGGGTCAAAATCGCGTCAAACCTCAAATTCTCACAGCAATGCATCGATGCAGCAAATAAAGCGAACAGAATGTTGGGCTTCATTAAAAGAAACTTTTTATTTAAGAATAAAGATGTAATACTCCTGCTCTACAACAGTTTAGTCAGACCCCACTTGGAATATGCGGTACAGTTTTGGTCTCCCCACCATGCAAAGGATATTGCTAAATTAGAAGGTGTTCAGCGTCGGGCAACGAAAATTATCCCTTCCTTGCGCAACAAATCCTACGAAGAAAGGCTTTCACCCTTAACATGTTCTCTTGAGAAACGTCGCCTCCGAGGAAAACTGATCGAATGTTTTAAAATACTTAATGGTTTCACGAATGTAGACAGATCAACATTGTTTATGATCGATGACACTTTGCGCACGAGGAACAATGGCGTAAAACTCAGATGTAGACAAGTAAATTCAGACTGCACCAAATTTTTCTTCACCAACGTTGTAGTGCGAGAATGGAATAAGCTCCCATCATCAGTGGTCCAGTGTAACACGATTGACTCCTTCAAAAATAAGCTCGACCGTCACTTCCTTCAACTTAATATCAACTAGAGTAGAAATGCAACGTTTTGGAGTCTTCTGATTAATGTAAAATCACTTAGGTTTAAGGACAGACCACCAAGTCTGGACCATGTCTCTCTCTCTCTCTCTCTCTCTCTCTCTCTCATATAAGTTTTCCATAGCTCCTTTATATCCTGTTACCCTTTTGTTTCTTTTACTTTTCGCACGCCCATAACTGTCCTGAACCTCCTCCTAATCGATTCCCACAAGTAACTCATTTCCTTTAATTTTAATCCATCTGAAATTTACTACGACATTAGGAAGACAAGATTTCCACGCATGTATGTTAGTATTTTTCATATTTTTTAAGTGTACTGGGTTTCCTGGCATTAAATTAAAATACATTATAGTATTTCCACACATCTCATAACGAGTGGTATTTATTTGCTTTGGTTCTTCCGACCTGTTTATTTATTACATCCGCTTGTTTTTTTGCTTTCATTTGCGTCGATAAACATTCCCCCTGCGGCCCGTATCTGCTCCCCCTGATCCTGCCCTTCCGATCCACCAGCCAGCGGTGTATCAGCCTCGTGGCTCTATGACATTGATTTATCGGCGTGTTTTTTCCCTCCAAGTGTATTTTGCTGTCTCAGGTTTATCTCCGTTCCTATCATTAGAGAAGAGGAAGTGTTTTTTTTTCTTCTCTGCACTATGCCTGAGGCCTATCTGGAATTCGGAATAAAATGCAATATATATGTAGCGCTGCGTGTATTAAAGGATTAATTAACCAGGTAGGGCCCTTGACCTTAGATTCAGATAATTAAGCCTCAATTAACTTAGGAAAAAAGAAGACATTTTCATTTTTCATCGTAATCTTCAGCATTTTTATGGACTATTGTTTCACGCGAAAAGTTACCAATATCAATGGGTGCCTATTGACGTTTTGAAGTATTCTTATGTACAGATATCTTCACGCTTTTCAGCTCATGATTAGGGGCCCTGGTACTCGATAACGCATATATGTACTGGCGTGGCCAGCTTCCTCGAGGTTAGGCGCTCTCTATCGTGTCCGCCAGTTTACGCCAAGACCTCGAACAAAGAATCAAAACACAGCTACTCTCCGTAAAAAGATGTGATCAATATCGAAGAAAACGCTGGGCATGAGGGACGAGTACAAATCTAATTGCAGAATTTCAAACCATCCAGGAAGTTAACTTGTTGAACGTCTTGTCGAGAGAAAGGGGAGGAATGTGTAAAGGAAGATGATCAAAATGTGTAAGTTGAGTAAGAGGTCATAAGGTTATGGACGAGGTGCAAATCGAATAGAAGGAAAGAGGTGGTTGTGAGTGGCATGGGTGGAGCAGCGAAGATAAGAGGCAAATGGAGGAAAAGGAGAAGGACGAAGAGGAGGAGTCGATGCGGAGAGAGAAGCAGCAGAGGTTAGTAATTAATTTGGGAGACGTTCACTCCTTCCTTCCTTCCTGCCGTCCTGAGATCGATGGCGAGGCATTACTTCGAGGCGGACCCACGGCTGGACTGCAACCAAGCCGCTAATTGCAGACATTTCAACAATTATATTATTGATTTTGCGATTACTCTCTGTAATTACTTTTACTACTTCAATTTATTTTCTGTCGTCACTGCACTTACGGTAAAAATAACTCACTCCCACATTATTACTATATTACTCTTATCATTGTTATTTATGTCGCTTTTTAATTTCATTTTATGCACTGTTGCAATGAGAAAATAGTACGGTGACATATATTTGCTAATTTAAAACTTATCACCATTATTATTATTATTATTATTATTATTATTATTATTATTATTATTATTATTATTATTATTATTATTATTATTATTATTATTATTATTATTATTATTATTATTATTATTATTATTATTATTATTATTATTATTATTATTATTATTATTATTATTATTATTATTATTATTATTATTATTATTATTATTATTATTATTATTATTATTATTATTATTATTATTATTATTATTATTATTATTATTATTATTATTATTATTATTATTATTATTATTATTATTATTATTATTATTATTATTATTATTATTATTATTATTATTATTATTATTATTATTATTATTATTATTATTATTATTATTATTATTATTATTATTATTATTATTATTATTATTATTACTATTTTCATTACTGTGATTAATGATATTATAGTTAATGTTGCCTTTTTTTCTTGTTGTTTGTTGTTTTAATAAGTATATATTGCAATACAATAATACAAAAATATATAATTATCATTATTATCGTTATAATTAGTTATTCTAATATTTCCTTTGCATATCAATTCGGTTAAAAATATTGTTACTACTGCTACTGTTTTGTTACAATTAGTAAGGCCTCTCCTCCTCCTCCTCCTCTTACTACTATTACTACTACCAGTACTTCTACTACTACTACTACCACTACTAATAGTACTACTACAACTACTACAACTACTACTACTACTACTACTCTTGCTGCCGCTGCTGCTGGTGCTACTGCTGCCGCTACTAGTGTTCTTATTAAAACTACAACTTCTCCTACAAATAGTACTAAGGATAATAAATGAACAAATAAATAAACAAAAACCACTTCCAGCTAAAAGCAGGATCCACACGTCAACACGGCAGGAAGTTGAGGGAACCACCCCGCCACTTAACGGAGGAAACGACTGCTGAAAAAACGTACGATGGTGGTGGCAGGGTGGTGAAAATAATAATGAGAAAGCAATAAAAGTAATAATAATAATAATAATAATAATAATAATAATAATAATAATAATAATAATAATAATAATAATAATAATAATAATAATAATAATAATAATAATAATAATAATAATAATAATAATAATAATAATAATAATAATAATAATAACAACAACTATCACAGTATTTAACTACTAAGAAGATAAATGAATAATATTAACATTAACAATTATATTTTTAATGATTATCTCCTCTTTTCTTGTCGATCAGGAGGTAAAAACGATTTTAATAAATACGAAGGGTACAAGAATGTTGCTATCAGTAATTTGAATCAGTGAAGGAAATAGCTAATAAAATGAAATAAAATCCAGCTCAGACTCCTACAAAGAGCTGTGAAAACAATATCAGGGGTCCCAGAGATGCTATAATTCGCTTTTCACATCGTAATTCTCCACGCATCCCTTTTCCTTCCTTCATGAATATATAACTTCGAAATTGCAACACACACACACACACACACACACACACACACACACACACACACACACACACACACACACTGGATATGACCAGTTGACAACCACTTCTTCCCGCGCCATCCGACAGTATCCTGCACTCTAATTAATCAATAGTATCAAGTCTTTCTTTTCAATTTTCTGCCACGTTTGAAGGAAAGGAAGATGGAGATGAAGAAAACCGTCTATTTTTTTTATTTATTTCCTATTGCCAGATCTACAT
The DNA here is from genome assembly GCF_024679095.1 of Eriocheir sinensis. Classification (NCBI taxonomy): domain Eukaryota; kingdom Metazoa; phylum Arthropoda; class Malacostraca; order Decapoda; family Varunidae; genus Eriocheir; species Eriocheir sinensis. Next base: position 475,568 of record NW_026110617.1, on the reverse strand, counting down.
TTACCTGCTGCTCTGCTCATCTTTCTCGACAATATTTAGTCATCGAATCTCTCAAAAAAAAAAAAAACGTAAGAGGAAACCTACACCTTCACTCTCCTTCTTCCTTCACCTTCTATTATATCGATGTCAGAACGTTTTCTTTTTTCAATTAATCTCTTTTAGCTCCGTCACGTTCTCACTTCAAATTTATCACGAAAACTTTATTCCTTCCACATTTCTTCCTTTTTCATTTATCTCAAGTCCTTTTCCTGTGTGTGTGTGTGTGTGTGTGTGTGTGTGTGTGTGTGTGTGTGTGTGCAATGTCTCTGAGGACAATCTCGATGATGATATTAAGTCCTGAAATTGTTGTGATACAGTGGGTCTCTCTCTCAATCCAATAATACAATAATGGAGTTGTGTTCGGTATATGTTGGTTCCACTGGAATTCAATAAATCTGAAATTCTGAATGTGTCGATGTTTTGCTGCGACTGATCACTTCACCCAAAACACTGGAGCGGGAGGAAGGACGGATACAGACTGGTCAGGACTGATCAGGTAGAAAAGGTGGAAGAGCACAAAGGAAGAAGCAAAGAAAGTGAAAAATATGATATAATTGAGTCAAGAAGTAGATTCCAGTAAGTAGAACCATTATCTCGGAAGCAAGACGTTTGTAGGAAACACTCATCCTGTAAATTGTCACGCGCAGTCCTTCCAAGGAAACAATACCAGTAACAGCAACCTCCTCCTCTTTCTCCGCCTCCTCCTGCGCATCTCTTCAGTTAATATGTACACTATACAGTAATCTTTCCCAGAATTAATTTATATTTTAGAAAGTACCAGTGTGTGTGTGTGTGTGTGTGTGTGTGTGTGTGTGTGTGTGTGTGTGTGTGTGTGTGTGTGTGTAATCGTTGTACAAAACTGGCTACAATTCTGGGAACAATATTTGCATTTTTTTCCAAAGCGATTAACGAGAATGAAGCCGATGGTGCTTAAATTGAAGAAAAGCGACAATATTAATGGACTTTTTATCACTCGTAAACATTAAACGTTCCGAAATTAGTGTGATGAATGCTTTTATTCATGACATAATTCATTTGACGTCTAAATTAAAATGCATTTGCCGGTAACACAGATAGAAAAAATAAATGTCATGTCAACACCGAAAAAGAAATACAGACAGTTGTTATAACACTTTTATTTTATCAAGATGCACTTCCTCATCACACATACTCTTCTACTGAGAACACTTGGACGCAGACATTGCAAGGGAATACTTTTGCGTCCTTGCCCAACCCTGCATTGTTGACTTTATTAAAAATGGACGCTGACACTCCTATTAAAAATATTACATGACACGAAGAACAAAGCAAAACTAAGCTATCACATTCCGTCTCTTAATTACTGTCTACGAAATAACATTACTCTCGCTAAAAGAGTTAGGCGCCTGGGGAGCCGAGTGACGTCGTGTTGGATCCACGCAACCACGCCCACACACGGGTGCGCAGACACACACACACACACACACACACACACACACACACACACACTTTGGGAAAACACTTGGAGGAAACGCAGATCTAGGATGGATTGAGAGAAACATCGCAAAGAGGGAAGAAAAGAGACACGGAGAGGCTGTGAGAAAAAGAGAGTGTGAAGATAATCGCAGAATAAACTCGGCAGAAGAAACCAGTCGACATGAACCCAACATATGGCGAGCAAGAAGAAAACGAAGATGAGAAAGAAATGGAGAACAAGGATGAATAGGAGGAGGAAAATCTTTAACGAGGAACGAAGTAAGAACGGAATTGACATGGAATGGGGAGCAAAGTCAGACAAGAGAAACGTCTTATCTAGTTTTGGAAAGGCGAGAAAGAGAAGAGTGGGTGGTAAAGAAATGGAGTACTGAGCTGACTATAGTAATGTTGCACGGGAGGAGGAGGAAGTGTGGTGAGGTCAAAAGGTCAAACAGGCCCATGGAACAGCAACACAAACATCGCAGCACCTCCATAGCGGCCAGAACAACAAGCTGATGCATCACAAAAAAAAAGTAAAATACGGTAAAGGAAAGCTGCCTCGTTTATCAAAGAACGGACGAGGGAGAACAAACAGATACGGTAAAAACAGGTGACCAGCCAGATAACGCACGGGGCCGTTTGAGGCAGGGAGGAGGAGGAGGAGGAGGAGGAGAAGGAGGAGGAGGAGGAGGAGGAGGAAAAGAAGGAGGCGAGAGGAGAAAGATAACATAACACAATTTAATATTTTTTGGCAGCACACACACACACACACACACACACACACACACACACACACACACACACACACACACACACACACACACACGGACACACAAAAAGAAACAATTATTTCCCAAACTCTCCAAACTTTTGAAATCAAGACCAACTTTTCCCTCTGAGCTACAGGCACAAGCAGACCACGGACGACAAAACAATACGGCTGAGGAGAAAACAGAGGGAGCAACAGTGTAAAGAGAAGACAGGCAAATTATTGATATCAAGGATGTTCGTAAAAGTTATGATGACTTTAATCCTTGAAATAGGGAAACAAAACACCAGAAAGACACCAGAAAGCACACTACAGGGACCAGCACCTCGCCGTCCCTTTACAAGAACGGATGGCTTCTGGCTCCTCTATTCCAGGCACACCATAAACTCAGCAGTCGACGTTAACGCAACACATGGCGCGTAAAAAAGTGAAGATGGAGAGAAAGGAAAGTAACAATGAGAAGGAAGAAATACAGTAATGAGGATACAAGTAGGAATATTGAGTGTGAGGAGCATGAGGAGTTACATAGATAGTCTAGATATATAGTTACATAGTTGTCTGATGCTATTGGCGCAGATACACCATAGTTCACCGTTTTTCATAAGTTTGGGTGTGCTTAGAGTACCTGGATCAGACTTGTAAATACCACTTAATATTCATTTTAGTTCATAGTATATTTGCAAGTGCTAAAGATTGGATCTCGCTTCACTGCTGAATCTTTTGGCTTTCGCATTTATCAATGTTTACGACATTTTCAATGTGTATATTTACAATAGAGAGAGAGAGAGAGAGAGAGAGAGAGAGAGAGAGAGAGAGAGAGAGAGAGAGAGAGAGAGAGAGAGAGAGAGAGAGAGAGAGAGAGAGAGAGAGAGAGAGAGAGAGAGAGAGAGAGAGAGAGAGAGAGAGAGAGAGAGAGAGAGAGAGAGAGAGAGAGAGAGAGAGAGAGAGAGAGAGAGAGAGAGAGAGAGAGAGAGAGAGAGAGAGAGAGAGAGAGATATACAGGTGAATTACATTACCCACTTTGAGGTTCTGCAACAGCGCATAAAATTTAAAAATGTTGGTTTGGTGGTGGTAATGGTGATGGTGGTGGTGGTGGTGGTGATTACCCAAGTAAAGGTGGTGCGGGTGGGGATGGTGGTGGGGACGTAGCTGTACTGGTGGGAGTGGGGGTGGTGGGGAGGGTGGTGGTTGTGGGAGTTACTCTGGTAAAGGCGTTGGGGTGGTGATGGTGGTGACTTAGCTGTGATGGTGGTAGTGGTGGTGGTCGGTGGTATCTGTGGTGCTGGTAGTTGTAGGAGGTGACTGCCATTTGTGGAAGTGCCAGTGGTGGTGATAGTGGTGGTTGTGGTTGTGGTGCTGGTGGTGGTGGTAGTGGACGTTGGTGACTGTCATTTGTGAAAGTAGTGGTGATGGTAATTGTGGTGGAGGTTGTGGTAGTGGTAGGGCTGGTGGCTGGGGTGGGGGTGGTTGTAGTGGTGGTGTTGGTGGTGGTGGAGGTAGAAGCAGGTGAGTGTCATTTTTGTAAGCATTGGTTGTGGTAATGGTGGTGGATTTGGCGGTGGCTGTGGTGGTGGTATTGGTGGTCGTGGTGTGCTGGTTATTATGGTGGTGGTCAAGGATGGATGAGGCCCTGGGTCGCGCGGCTTGAGGTCTCGCTGGCACCCTGTCCGCCAACATTGAAGGGGCAAGAAGGAGGCTGACGGCCGGGAGGAATGTTTAATTTAACCTCCTTGGGATTGGCCGGATTGAAATGTTTTGTCCTTGGTTTTTAGTCTTTCCTCTGTATGTAGGTGACCAAGCTGAACAAACAACCACACCAAATCAGGCAGGTAGGCAGGTACTTAAATAGTTAGTTAATAGCTAGTCAGACAGCTAGGAAGAGTTAGCTGGTTAGATATTCAGTTAGATAGTTACTTAGTTTTTTTTTCAGTATTTTGTGTTTATCATATTTTGTTGTGTTGATCCCTTTTTTTTTTGTTTATTATTAGTTCCTTCTCTTTAGTCGTCTGTTTTACGATTCATTTATTTGTTATTTCGCTCGTATTAAATAGATGAATGAGAGGAAATGTCCGGAGGGGGAAATGTTCAAAAGGGAATATGTATGTCCGGCACCCACTAGTACTACTACTACTTCTACTACTACTACTACTACTACTACTACTACTACTTCTACTATTACTTTTACTACCACTACCACTGTACTACTATACTACTACTACCACTACTGCTTCTACTACTACTATTACTAAACTATTTGCTACATGGTAAAGCCAACATTTGATATCGTTTGTCTTATGTAAAATCTGAAGCGGTCTTCGTAGCCACGCATGAAGGCAGGGCCGTATACCTCACAGTCCATCGGGGACCCTCCACTAATACCCGAGGGGTCCCACGTTAAATGTCAATGTTCGTGGGTCTTGTAAGCGGGAAAAAGCTTCATAAAACTACATGCATTCATCTAAAACAGTATATTCCAAAATAGAGCATAAAATTTAGTAAGTTTTTCAACTCGGTCAAACATGCGCCCATTTGCTTAACTATAAAGGAATAGATAAAATATTCTTAATTCTTTTGAATGGCAACTATTCGCAAATAAATCTTGATAAGTAAGAAAATATAATGCACTCTTAGCCATGGGTCGTTAGATCAATATTGATTTGTTAAACATGCAGGCAGGAATTGGTTTGCTAATAAAATGGTAGACGAATGGAAGAGACTTGGCAGTCGTGCATGTGGTGAATTTCACTGTGATAGGCACACTATTATTAATAGGTAAGGTAAATTCATTAATAGGATAATAGTTTTATTGTAAAGGTTTTCATTGATAAGATAAGAAATACAGCTGGAGCTCCTCCCCTGAAGGTGAAATAAGAGCGACGGTCACTAAAGGGAGTCTCGCTCCCCGGGAGTGTGGCTCACGATGTGGCTCGCGCCTGCGCCGGGGGTCACTGGTGAGTGTGTTACCAGGCTGCTTAGTGAAGCAAGACAATGTACACAACGACAGCACAGATGGCCGTGATTTCCAGGAAGGCATCATCCTCATCAGACCAGTCATTACCGGTTATCAATTCGAGGGCTTCCCATGGATCCTCATCCTCATCAGACCAGTCATCACTGGTTATCAATTCGAGGGCTTCCCATGAATCATCATCCTCATCAGACCAGTCATTACTGGTTATCAATACGAGAGCTTCCCATGGATCATCATCCTCATCAGACCAGTCATTACTGGTTATCAATTCGAGGGCATCCCATGGATCATCCTCCTCATCGGTGATGGCGGCCACCGATTCGGCGGATGCCCATGGATCATCATCCTCATCAGACCAGTCGTTACTGGTTATCAATTCGAGGGCATCCCATGGATCATCATCCTCATCAGACCAGTCATTACTGGTTATCAATTCGAGGGCATCCCATGGATCCTCATCCTCATCAGACCAGTCATTACTGGTTATCAATTCGAGGGCTTCCCATGCAGCATCATCCTCATCGGTGATGGCGGTCACCGATTCGGCGGATGCCAATGGATCATCACCCTCATCAGACGAGTCATCACGGGTGGTCACTTCAAAGAGTGCCAATGGAACATCACCCTCATCAGACGAGTCATTACGGGTCATTGCTTCAAAGGCTGGCCATGGATCATCACCCTCATCAGACGAGTCATCACGGGTGGTCACTTCAAGGAGTGCCAATGGAACATCACCCTCATCAGACGAGTCATCACGGGTCATTGCTTCAAAGGCTGGCCATGGATCATCACCCTCATCAGACGAGTCATCACGGGTCGTCACTTCAAGGAGTGCCAATGGAACATCACCCTCATCAGACGAGTCATTACGGGTCATTGCTTCAAAGGCTGGCCATGGATCATCAGCTTCATCAGACGAGTCATCACGGGTCGTCACTTCAAGGAGTGCCATTGGAACACCAGCCTCATCGGTGATGGCGGTCACCAATTCGGCGGGTGCCCATGGATCATCAGCCTCCACGGACCAGTCATCACGGGTCATTGCTTCAAAGGCTGCCCATGAATCATCAGCCTCATCGGTGATGGCGGTCACCAATTCGGCGGGTGCCCATGGATCATCAGCCTCATCGGTGATGGCGGTCACCAATTCGGCGGGTGCCCATGGATCATCAGCCTCCACGGACCAGTCATCACGGGTCATTGCTTCAAAGGCTGCCCATGAATCATCAGCCTCATCGGTGATGGCGGTCTCCAATTCGGCGGGTGCCCATGGATCATCAGCCTCCACGGACCAGTCATCACGGGTCATTGCTTCAAAGGCTGCCCATGAATCATCAGCCTCGACCACAGCAACAGAGGTCACCAAGTCTGGGGCTGCCCATGAATCATCAGCCTCCACGGACCAGTCACCACGGGTCATTGCTTCAAAGGCTGCCCATGAATCATCAGCCTCGACCATAGCAACGGAGGTCACCAAGTCTGGGGCTGCCCATGAATCATCAACCTCCACGGACCAGTCATCATGGGTCGTCACTTCAAAGGCTGCCCATGCATCAGCCTCATTGGTCCTGGCCATCCCTTCAGTGGCCGCACGCGGTGCAGGGCTCACCGCCCGGATGGGCTCGCCACACCGCCTCCCGTTGCACCGGAGGCTGGTGAAGGCGGGCCCGTCGTCACAGAAGAGAGAGTGTGGAGGCCGCTGATGTTGTCCAGCAGCCAGGCCAGCGGCATGGAAGAGGTGAAGACTGGCTTCCCAAGCGAGGCGCATTGCACCCTGACGGCCGCGTTGCCGTCTTTCTTGCACAGCTTCGCCAAGGGCACACGCAGCTCACCCTCGGCGTGGCAGCCTTGAATCCCTGCGACGCAAGACCAACCTTCCACGGGGAACTTGACGGAGGCGACCGTACGCCTCCTCTTCAGGCAGCAGGTGGAGTCCTTGCACGAGAGCTTGATGGAGTCCACCAAGGAGGAGCCTCGCCCAGGGTTACCCACACGTTTAATTTCTGTCGAGATGCAGAGTTTCCCATCGTTGTTTCGATGTGATATAAAAATTATCCGAATATTTAGGAAATCGGTGTTCGGTAATAAAAGGAGGTGCTATGTCCATGAAGACCGACTGGCCTCCAGCAAATTCTTTCTGCTGTAATCTTGCCCAGTCGGCTAAGTAGTGCAGTTCACGCGACGGATTGCGGTAGACAGGGCTGTTGCTAAACTATAAAGGAATAGATTAACTATTCTTAATTCTTTTGAATGGCAACTATTTCCAAATAAATCTTGATAAGTAAGAAAAAATAACCTTGCTTAACTTTTATTTCATGCATAATGCGTGGATAACATGCCTTGGGTTCTTACACATTAGTTATTTCCCAGTGTGTCGCGTAGGTACTCTTTCCTCCATATCTGTTCCTTTATCCCGTGTCCGTGCATTGCGATTTCTTAATTTTAGTTGCCTTTCTGCCTACTACACCCCTGGATTGTTACTAATGAGACCAGAGGACATCCAATACCTACTTGTTTCTACTAGGCTCTTGCCTAGTCGGCTAAGTAGTGCAGTTCACGCGTCGGATGGCGGGTGACAGGGCTGCAGCAACACGCTTCTTCATGTTGTTTAATAAGAACAAACCAAATAAAGGAAAATTTAATTTTCGAGAGAGAGAGAGAGAGAGAGAGAGAGAGAGAGAGAGAGAGAGAGAGAGAGAGAGAGAGAGAGAGAGAGAGAGAGAGAGAGAGAGAGAGAGAGAGAGAGAGAGAGAGAGAGAGAGAGAGAGAGAGAGTAACAAAGAGGAAGAAGGGAACCACAGTAACTAAGAAATGTAAGGAGACAGCAGTGCAAGTGGGAATAGGGATTATCGGTAGGTGGCAAAACGACCATCTCAGGGCGCCTCCAAGCACTCACTCACACACACACACACACACACACACACACACACACACACACACACACACACACACACAGCCACATCTATGCGCCCTGAGGGGAGGATGAGGGGGCCCCCATTCCGCCATTTAATCGTGCGGCGAGTATATTTACTTATAATTAGGAAGTTAAATGGTTAGTTTAAGATAGTCAAACAATTATAGTTAATTTGTTAGATCGTTAGATGGTTAATTACTCGAAGTTAGTTAGTTAGTTAGCTAGTTAGGTAGGGAGGCACAAGGTTGTGGTGGTGGTGGTGGTGGTGGTGATGTTGGTGGTGATGGCGGCGGCGGTGGCGGGGGTGACAGAGGACATGCAGGTGGCGGCAGGTGACTGTCTGAAATCGCCTGGCATCACACGAATTTTCTGCCATGCACCGAGCAATTTCAGGCTGAACTGCAATGAAACTCAATAGAGTGTAGAGCCGTGTGTTTTTGTTGAAATGGCCAATTACCGCCACCGCCGCCGCCACAACTGCTCCCCGGGATATCATGGTTTGCCTCGTCACCGCTGCCATTACGGGTCGTCTCTGCCGCAGCTGTCACTGTCGCCGCCACGGATGTCATGTTTGCATCGCCGCCGCCGCCTGAACACCACTTACAGCCCCGCCTCGCTCCATCATGTATCGCTGGCTTCGTTCGGAGTGTCTGATACCACAAGCAAGCTTTCACCAGTTGTCTCATATTGTCATGCTCGGGGGTGACTGCGGAAACTCGTGCGACACTTGTGACAGAGACAACACGAGTGACAGTTTCATCTGACGCGAGTATTAAAGAAAATGGATGGTATTTTCCTTCAACTTAGTGGCGACAAGAGCTGATTATTTTGCTTGATCTTATATGGATGGGTACAAAAGGCAGAAAAGAAGACTACAAGAGGCCAGTGAATTGACACATGCCGCAGTTCCAAGTTATTGACCATCTGCTTTCCAAGTCTATAATCTTTTCGTAGAGTATTTCGGCAGCACGTGATAAACATCCATTCAACACAGGGAAAAACAGCGGGACAGCCTTGAATGACGATGCTAGTACTTCCCCCAAGGCAAGATGAAGCTTGGATAATGATGAGGTCTAACACACGGCCGCGAATGTTACACGAGAACGTCACGAGGACAATATTCCCTTGCACAACATTATATAGCGCAGTCGACCCTTCGTACCGCCGTCCCATCGTGATTGAGCCCTGACACTTTCCCTGACCTCACGGCGCCACCACTTACCTCTGCCGTCAAAACATGTGGTGCGTGTAATTACAACGTTGGGAAAGTTGGGCAAATATGCATAATGGCTTTGTCGGGCCATGATATTTGTGTTCCTGACCTGATGAACGTGTGTGTGTGTGTGTGTGTGTGTGTGTGTGGGGGGGAGAGAGAGAGAGAGAGAGAGAGAGAGAGAGAGAGAGAGAGAGAGAGAGAGAGAGAGAGAGAGAGAGAGAGAGAGAGAGAGAGAGAGAGAGAGAGAGAGAGAGAGAGAGAGAGAGAGAGAGAGAGAGAGAGAGAGAGAGAGAGAGAGAGAGAGAGAGAGAGAGAGAGAGAGAGAGAGAGAGAGAGAGAGAGAGAGAGAGAGAGAGAGAGAGAGAGAGAGAGAGAGAGAGAGAGAGAGAGAGAGAGAGAGAGAGAGAGAGAGAGAGAGAGAGAGAGAGAGAGAGAGAGAGAGAGAGAGAGAGAGAGAGAGAGAGAGATATACAGGTGAATTACATTATACCCACTTGCGGTTTCGCAACAGCGCCTAAAATTCTTAAAAAGTGTGGTTTGGTGGTGGTACTGGTGGTGGTGGTGGTGGTGGTGGTGATTACCTGGCAAAGGTGGTGCCGGTGGTGATGGTGGTGGTGACTTAGCTGTAATGGTGGTAGTGGTGGTGGGGAGGGTGTTGGTGGGAGTTACTCTGGTAAAGGCGTTGGGGGTGGTGATGGTGGTGACTTAGCTGTGATGGTGGTAGTGGTGGTGGTCGTAGTGGTATCTGTGGTGCTGGTAGTTGTAGGAGGTGACTGCCATTTGTGGAAGTGCCAGTGGTGGTGATAGTGGTGGTTGTGGTTGTGGTGCTGGTGGTGGTGGTGGTAGTGGACGTTGGTGACTGTCATTTGTGAAAGTAGTGGTGATGGTAATTGTGGTGGAGGTTGTGGTGCACGTGGTAGGGCTGGTGGCAGGGGTGGTGGTTGTAGTGTTGGTGGTGGTGGTGGTGGAGATAGAAGCAGGTGAGTGTCATTTTTGTAAGCATTGGTTGTGGTAATGGTGGTGGATTTGGCGGTGGCTGTGGTGGTGGTATTGGTGGTCGTGGTGTGCTGGTTATTATGGTGGTGGTCAAGGATGGATGAGGCCCTGGGTCGCGCGGCTTGAGGTCTCGCTGGCACCCTGTCCGCCAACATTGAAGGGGCAAGAAGGAGGCTGACGGCCGGGAGGAATGTTTAATTTAACC
>NW_026110617.1:155000-160000 GCF_024679095.1 Eriocheir sinensis | reverse complement strand
CACCAACCTTCCAGCGCACGTGCAAGGGATAATTACCGTGCACTCCGTCTCACCGCTGCCTTGCTGAACAGGGATGAAGAGGATGATGTAGCCATAACGGACAACGAGCTGCGACGTGCCCTCGCCAGGGGTAAGGCAACATCTCCAGGGGATGATGGCATTACCTATGCAGTTCTGCGGGCTCTCCTGGACGTCCCTAGCAACCCTCTCCTCCAGCTGTACACTCTCTGTCTCCGCCTCGGTTACGTGCCGCGAGCTTGGACCTGCAGCACGATTGTGCCCATCCCTAAACCGAGCACCGATAAGTTCCGACCTATCTCCCTCACCTCCTATGTCTCAAAGGTTATTGAACGTATTCTCCTCTCCCGTCTTATGTTCCGGCTGCAGGACAAGCTGTCGCCCAGACTGTATGGCTTTTTGCCACAGCGAGGAACGCACCACTGCCTAATGGAGCTCTACACTCGTCTCTCTCCCGCCAGTGTTGTGGCCTTCATAAACCTCAAAAGTGCCTTTGACGTCGCCAACGGAGATATCATTTTGGATCAATTAGTCGATTTTGGTGTCAAAGGGAACCTACTGAGGTGGATCAGGGGTTACCTGCGTAATAGAACGTCTCGTGTTCTATTCAAGGGGGCGTGCAGTACCACAAAACGCTTTGAGCTCGGTGCCCCACAAGGTGGTGTTCTTAGTCCCTTTTTGTTCAACATCCTCGTCCATCGCCTTCATTCTCTACTTCCTGACGTCGACGGAACGACCATCACATGCTATGCAGACGACATTTGCATTCATTCAAGTTCTCCAGAAGATCTGCAACGCTACCTCCATTCTTTCTACGTGTCTGCCTCTTCGTGTGGCCTCATTATCTCCCCAGACAAGAGCAGAATCTTCTCACCCCGTCCTGCAAGAACACTGCCAGACTTCACTGTGGGTAGCACCATCATACCTTTGTGCACGTAATATCTCTACCTGGGCGCCCCAGTCCGGATCACCCCTTCCATCCCAGCGAGACAGCGCGTGCATCCCCTTGTCCAGGACTTGCTAGCCCGACTGCAGCGTCGTCTCGCTCCGCTCCGTTGGCTGACCAGCTACGCTGCCGGTGTGTCCATCCCTGTGGCCAGAACCATATACATAACGTTTATCCGATCTGTAGTTGACTATCTCTCTCCTGTACTTTGTCAACTCTCCAGAGCAACTTTACAGCCTCTTGAAAAGTTCCAGAATAAGGCAATGAGGCTCATTCTTGGTTGCCCCGTCTCCACCAGAATTGTCAACATGCAACGTGAACTACAGCTTTCGCCACTTGTGGACAGAATATGCACCAACGTTACCTATTTCAGCATCAAATGTCTGCATCGCCCTCACCTCTCTCCACACTTCTCTCACGTCATCGAGACCTCACTAGATCCAGCTGCACCTCGTCCTCTGCTTCGTAGTGGTGGTCGCACACTGGTCAGCACTGCCAGCTCAAACATTCAGAGGCTCAACATCAATATCGTGACGGAGGACGTGGATCGCGGCCCCCCTCCCTGGCAGACTCCAGTGCCAGCAGTCACCTACACTCTGACTTCCACGTCTGACCTACCTCAGCTCCAGCGACAACGAGCCCTGGAAACCATCGCCAGATTGTCCTCGTCTCTTCGCGTGGCCCACCACCTCTACACCGACGGTTCCCTTCAAGGGGACGGCAGTGCTGGCTGTGCTGTGTTCTCCCCCAATCTGGAGCCTCCGTTCGGGGTTGGGGCGTCGTCTCCCGAATTCGTCTAGTTCTACGTACTGTGAGCTCCATGGACTCTTGATGCTGTCACTTTGTTATCGCGGAGCAGACTCAACGGCCTCATCATCTGAGACTCAAAATCTGCTCTCCGTGCCCTCTCCTCCCCCAGGCCTACATACCAGCAACTGGTCACACAAATTCTCCGCCGCCTTGCCACAGCCCTCGAGAGTTCACTGTCGGTGCACTTTTTATGGATTCCGTCACACATCGGTCTCTTGGCCAACGACGTTGCGGACCGTCTTGCAAGGGCTGCCTGTGACCTGGACCCGCCAGCTGCTGGTGACGCTGCTACCTCCTTGCCGTGCTGCAAGAAAATGGTACGCCAAGCTGCCTGGTCCTCCACCCGTCACCGTAGCGATGCTGAGAGGGCCGCCAGTGCGTCCATCCAGCACTACGAACACTTCCTGCCTCGTCCATACATGTACCGTCGCTCCGGTCTCATGGTTCGCCGCCATAATGTAGTGTGTGCTCGTCTCCGGCTTGGGTACCGACGAGTGTGGCAGATGGCCGAGGCGGGGGACGCGCCTCACTTCTCCTCCTGCAAGCTGTGTGACGCGCCCAATGCTAACACCCTTGAACACTATTGCTTGGAGCGTCCACGTGTTGCTGACTTAATACCGCAAGGACTCTCACTTGTGGAGACATGTAAATATTTATTGTCTGGAAACAATCTAGATGTTATCCTCACTCGACATCCACATTTTGGGGGATGCTAAATATTTTTTTTTCCCTACTGTTGACTCAGTATCACAGCGTGCCCTGTGAGGCACGAGTCGCCTGTATCCAAGTTAGCATCTTGAACATGTACTAGGCTTGACACCCTTGCGTGTAATAAATCTCTCTCTCTCTCTCTCTCTCTCTCTCTCTCTAGGAATACATAGGAAGAACAGACACCAGAAGACCTATCGGTCTCTGGAGGTCTACGAGGAAGAGGAAGAGGTGGAGGAGGAGGAGGAGGAGGAGGGATACATAGGAATATATAGGAAGAACAAACACCAGAAGACCTCTAGGTCTATGGTGAGGGTGTCTATTTACTACCGCTACTACTAGTAATCTACGTGTGGTAGGACAGGACAGAAAAGATGAAGGCTCCTCCCAACCCACCTCTCCCCCCGGCAACGTGCCGGCAGGAAATTGTTAGAAGAGAACACCATGTACCTTTAAGGAAGAAAGGGACATGGAAATTTTACAGTAAAGAGAGAAATAAGAGGAAATTACTACCCTTAACTTACACTACTTGTAACCTAAGCTGTTGGGGAAAATGACTTAATTACATAAGAACATAAGAACATAGAAACACAAGGAGAATGGAAGAGGACGTGTGGCCTACACAGGGCAGCCTCAGGATCCCCCCTAATACTCACGATGGGTGAGGTGTAGTTTCAAGGGCACAGGTGGAGGCTTGATCCTCGTTTTACCGGCGGTACTAGGCACAGCATCAGTAACCTGTCACCTTACTGCACCCACACCTCACTCCACCTGTCATGCGGACATTAACTGTTGCTTTACTCTATTGTTAACTTACGCTACTTGCAATCTAGGTTGCGGGCGAGAATAATATAAATTTAGGTTGACGTCTTGCTGCAATCTGTCTGAAAACATACGAAGAAGGGTCAGTATAATCTTATATCCCTGAAGTACTTATCCAATGAAGACTTGAAGCTATTGATACTCTGTGCGCTAACAACTGACGGTGGGAGTCTATTCCAGTGATCGACGACTCTATTATTGAAAAAAACTTTTGCGCACCAATGTGTTACATCGGTTTCCGTTTAACTTCATACCGTTGCTGCGTGTTATTGTGTTGGCGTCTCTCTGAAATAGACAATCTGGGTTAATATTGTCGAATCCATTAAGGATTTTGAACACTTCAATTAAGTCCCCTCTTATCCTTCGCTTTTTTAGGGAAAACATATCTAAACGCTTTAAACGCTCGTCATATGGCAAGTTTCGAGCGCTGGAATTTGTTTGGTTGCTCGTCGCTGTATCCTTTCTAGCAAAACTTGATCTTTGATATAGTTCGGTGACCAGAACTGAACGGCGTATTCTAGGTGTGGTCTTACAAATGCTAGATATAAGCTCTTCTTAAGTTCGGGTGATTCATAATCAAAGTTTCTTGAGATTAGTCCTAACATCATATTGGCTTTTTTACTCGCTGCAGAACATTGATCACTCATTTTAAGAGTGTTACTGATAATGACACCAAGATCCTTTTCTTGTTTTACTTCGCTGAGCTCATGTCCTTGAATCTGATATTTAAAGTTAGGATTTTTTTCACCTATGTGCATTACTTTACATTTATCTACGTTAAAACTCAGTTGCCATTTTTCGCTCCAGTCGGCAAGTCTTATTAAGTCTGATTGAATCTTTTCGCAACTTTCACTGTTCATTACCGTAATTTCTAATTTGGTGTCGTCGGCGAATTTGGCTACTTTTGATAGAATATCAGTTTCTAAGTCGTTCACGTAAATTATGAATAGTGTTGGCCCCAGGACCGAACCTTGGGGCACGCCACTGGTGACGGGCTGCCAATCCGATGCTTCACCATTAAGAACTACACGCTGTTCTCTGTTGGTGAGCCAGTCATGAATCCACGCACATAGATGGTCGTTAATACCGTGGGAACGCAGTTTAGAAATAAGTCTAACGTGAGGAACTTTATCAAACGCTTTCTGAAAATCTAGGTAAATTACGTCATATGGGCTTCGGGCGTCCCAACATGTATAAACATCGTTGAAAAAAGTTATAGGTTGGTTAGGCAAGACCGATTACTACGAAATCCATGCTGACTATCAGTTATCAAATCATTTGTTTCAAGGAAAGTGATCATTTTATCCCTGATCATTTTTTCGAATTAGGACAGACGTAAGGCTGATAGGACGATACTTACTGGCTTGTTTTTTATCTCCTTTTTTAAAGATCGGGGTAATATTGGCCTTTTTCCACTCGAGAGGCACACTGGCCTGTGCTAATGACTTGTTGAATATTAATGTTATTGGTAATTGTAGCTGTTGACTACATTCTCTCAACACGCGAGGAGATAAATTGTCGGGGCCCGAAGATTTATTTGGATCTATTTTCTGCAGGTTCGCACGCACTTCGCTGATATCAATGTCGGTCAATGCAAGCTTATGTTCTTCAGGGCCTTGAACAATTTTCTTCGGGGCTGGATTCGATGTCATGTTCTCTTTAAGGAAGAGAAGGGAAGTAGAATTTAATTACTCAG
>NW_026110617.1:110000-152500 GCF_024679095.1 Eriocheir sinensis | reverse complement strand
GAAATGAGGCTAAAATAGAGAAGGAAAGTAACGAAAGATTAAGCAAGGAAAAAAGAAGAAGAAAACTGATAATAAAAGGAAGAAAAATGAAGGAAAGAAGAAAGGAAAAAAGCAGCGATAAATAAATAGATGAATCCATGGATGAAGGAAAAAAAGAAAGAGGAAAGAGGAAAAGGAGCGAGATGGCAAATATAAATGAGAGCACAAGAAGAAAGGAATGAATGAACGAATGAACGAGTTAACAGAAGAAGGGAGAGAGGGAGGGAGGGAGGGAGGAAAAATCTGGAGAAAAGAATAAAGGGATAGCTGAAAGGCGAAAGGAACAGTGACAAAAAGTAACAGAGGACATGGAAGGAATGGAGAATGAAAATTGGAACGAGAGGAGAAGTGTGAGGAGGAAGAGGAGGGAGGCAGGAAGGGGAGGGAGGGAGGGAATGACGTGTGGGCGGGGTAACCAACATGACCACTTAACCCGTACAGTGTTTTGGTATTTTGTAATTTCCTCCTCATCCCAGCGTCGGATGAAAAATCGATGTTTTTTTTGCATAAAACACCTTAAAACCATGAAAAATGAAGAAACAAAGCGTCTTGTGTGTATTGAATTGAATTGAATTTATTGATTAGGCTCAGACTTTATAAAAATGTATGGAGCTGCTCCAAAAGTAAAAATAGATAACAATATGTCCATGCAACAAGTAAATATCTGGTTATATAACTAACCAAAACAAACACAACAATAATTCAATACATTGACTAAAGTAAAAAAAAGAGGTACTAAGAAATATAAATAATTGAAGGAGAATAATGAGTGCCAACACCTGACACTCATCTGAACATGCTTAGCACTGGCCTCAAGAACAGAGCTAAGTTTTTCATGATGGTAACATTGGTGGTTTGCATCAGTGATATATATTTGAAATGTGATGGCCTGTGTGTATAATAGCTTGGTATGTACATATCACGCAACCTTACAATTTCACTATCAGTGCACTCAAAAGAACATGGAGTTTATCTCCCACAACACCAGAATCACACTTATTACAAAGCCGATTTTCTCTATTTACACCTTGATGCCTGCCAGCATTAACAGTTGCAGTAACTGTTGTTACAAGTTCTTAATCTCGTCACCATTATTGGGTTGCTCTTCTGTAAGCTTGAAATGTAACACTCCATGCCATAATCCACCTTAAACATTTTGTAGTTACTGCACAGAGATGTTGTTACTATGTTGTTGTGCCAAATTGCAATCCACTGGTCTTTCAATCTCAATTCCACAGCTTTTTTAACCCATGTTGTATTGGGAACATCTTGAGACAACCATAACCATGACATACCACACTCATCACAAATGTTTTTAATAACAACCATGGAGAAGTATATACCCCTAACCTATCCAAATGTAACAAGCAGTGATATATTACTGAACAAAATTTTGTATCTTTACCTAAAGTAATTTTAGACCAATGTCCAATCATTCTGCTCTTTACATGTAGTCAAGTGGAAATACTCCCAGTTCACTATATTCCATTTCACTGCTAGTAATCCTATGAACTCCCAATGCCTGTTTAAAAAAAAAATCATATGCAAAGACTCTAACTCTCTAACTCTGTAAAATCCCCAAATCTCTGAGGCATATGTCAGTACGGGCAACACCATGGTATTGAATAGTTCAGTTTGCATGTCGGCTGGCAAGTCAAATTTCCTACACTTTCCTATCAGTGAATATATTGCCCGTGTTGCCTGTTCTTTAAGCTCCAGCTCGGCTTTACGGAACCTTCCATTGTAATTAAATAACACACCAAGATACTTATAGTCTTCCACTACTTCAATGTTTTCATCTCCAAATTCAAATTTGTAGTTATCAATGTTGGCTCTTCCCTACTAAACATGACTATTTTTGTTTTGTTGCTGTTAAGTTGTAGTTTACACTAAATACGGTACAACTAAAAAGCAGTCCAGGCTTCCTCCTCACTGTCACACAAAATAACTGTATCGTCTGCATACATTAATACCAGGAGTTTTAGGTATGAATTGAAGAAATCATCACTAAAATCTACATAATCACAATTAAAATTCAAGCAATTTACTTCCAATATCATTAATATAAAAAGCGAAGAGCAATGATGGCAAATTTGCTCCCTGCCTTACCCTGCATTACATACAAAGGTGTCTGATCTCTGTTGGTTCAGCATGACACAAGGCCTGATGTTGTCATACATGTTTCTGATTACATTACATATTTTCCCATGCACCTTTTCCTTCACCAACTTGTACCACAAACCTTCACGCCACACCATATCAAAAGCTTTCTTGTAGTCCACAAACAGACAAAAAAGCTTCCTTTACCTCCAGCTGAACAAATCAATTATACATTTAAGCAAAAATATATGATCCAGTGTAGAGTACTCATGCCTAAAACCTGCTTGTGTTTTATTAATAATAAACTTAGTGTTTGAGTACTCATTGAGTCTCTCGTAAGCAGCTTCCCCATACAACTAAGCAAAGTGATCCCCGGTAGTTATTAACATCCTGAGCGTCACCCTTATTCTTATAAAGTGGCACTATTGTCCCAACCAGCCACTCAGATGGCAGCATCAAGAATCTTATTAAACAGCTTAACATATAGGGGGGGCAAAATATGCTGAGTACTTTTAATGTATTCATTTAATATCATGTCATATGCTGGGGATTTTTTTTATTTTTAATATTTCTAGCAACCACTTCGTTGGTTATAGGGTCATTAAGTAATGGTGAGCGTTCATTATCCATATCATCATGATCATTTAGAATATTTACTTCATTATTATCAATGTTGTCATCACTCGCTAACTGTCTGAAATGCTCGGAAATTCATTTAATGTAATGGGGATCTGATGGCTCTTTTTCTGACCATTAAGGATTTTCCAGTATTCTTCAGGGTCATCACTTTTGCATTTCCTAAGTACTTTAATTATGTTTGTCTTCTTGTTTTTTTTTTATGCTTCTAAGATTTGTTTTGTATTTTCTGCTTTCCTCAGTCATTCCTATTCCTATTCCTGTGCAAATGATATATATGCCTTGCTTTATGGTGCCCCTTTCTTGCTTTCCAGCATTGTTTGTCATAACCATGGAGGTATTATAACAGGAGGCGCCCTCCCGCGCCGTCCCCATACAGGCGAGTGAAGCCAGTGGGCGGAGCTTACTGCGTCTGTGGGCGGAGCTTACAATCGGCAGATAGACCCAAGACATTGCGATCTCCTGGGCTGAACTAAGGGAATTTACGACTTGTTTTTGCATACTAGACGAAAAATAAAATAAAAGAATTGATGCTTTGAGTTATGAAAAGTACATATTTTCCTATTTATTTAATATAGATCTATTATCAACGACATTAAGGTTGGAATCACACGAGCCACTTTTTAGTGGTCAGTGGCCGCCACAAAATAATGGTCAAAATAGAACACACACATCTCTATGGGTGCATGCACACGGGACACTTTTTTTGTGGTCGCCACAAAACAGTGGCGAGTTGTGGCGGGCGGAGCCATTTTCCGACCACGCCACTGTGGCCAGCGATAGATACCGTTGTTTCAAATGGCAGCGTGCACACGAGCCACTATCGGTGGCCACCACCCTGCCACCCGCCGCTTTCCCTCTGTCTTGAGACACTTGAACACCTGAATTTTAACTGTCATTATGACCACGAATAACTTGTGTTCAGGATATAATGAAAAAGCTCTTATATGCTTTCATAACTAATGTTTCATTTCGTTACACAGTTTTGCAAATTAATTGGTTGTGGTACGGATTAATTACTGAATATGGTAGTTTTATTTACCCGGAAGTAGAGAGGGGGAAAGGTTAGTGTCAAGGATCCAGTGTTGGGTGCTGTAATCGGAAGGGATAACAAACAACAAGATAAATGGTTAGACACCAGTTTACTTCAAGTACAGTAGAAAACCCCAAAACAGGCCTTACAATCTGAAGTCTCCAACAAGAAGGCTTCAGCACGCCGGACACAGCAATGACCCGTTGCTTGGCTTCTTCCTCCTCTGAGCGTCTCGTCCAGTGGCAATGACGAGGCAGCACAGCCTCGTCCTTGAAGTGGTGTAGACGTGGGAGGCGCAGGAGGAAAAGGGGCGTCAGGTTCACAGCAGTGACGGGAGTCCAGGGCGTGGAGAGGGGAGAGGTAAGGCACCCAGAACGAGCCCACGGTATCTGAGTTAGCCCGAGTGAGAGCAGGGTGGAGCTTTAGTAGAAGCAAGTGTTCAGGGCGAGGCGAGGCCGCTGTATGACGAGGAAGGCGCTGGCGGCCACCAAGTTGCCTCCTATAGCGGATTGAGAAGCCTCGGTGGTTCAATCGACCGAGGCGTCGAACGGCGTCAGGCGAACGAGCAGCGGGAGTGAAGCAGGTGATTCGCTGCGCCTCGGTAGTTGAACCGCTTCGAACGGCAAGATGCGGGCGGGCGGCAGGAGTGCCCCGGTCGTTCGCCCGCTGTTGGTAGTTGCCCTCACACAGGCCCCATACAAGAATATAGTCCAGGTAGATTCCACATACAACTACCAAGTGGAAAGAAAATAGAACATAAGCCAATAAACTAAAACAGGTAGGAGACTGACGAGGAAACAGGAGTGACTTATGCAGGAAGTCTACTCAATAAATCGGCCACCACATTATCCTTCCCGGCCATATGGACGACACGGTACCCGTAGGCCGGTAGACCCAAGGCCTATCTCAACACCCGGACGATGTCCTGCTGAATCGCTGAAGTACAGCCAGGCGGGGTGGAGAATACGTCCTGGTCGTCCATAAGTGGTTCATCGATGGGAAGTTCTGTGGAGCTGGCGTCAGGTGATGGCTCCTCCACTACGGGAATGGGGCTGACAAGAGGTTCTTCCGTAGCTGGTGGAGACAAGGGTCCAACGAGGTCGATGGCAATTTGGGGAAGTAGTTCTGTAACGACAGGTAAGGGTTGGAATAGGACGTACACGACCTCTCCCCGACATCCGTTGGCACTTATCACAGGAAAGACAGTAAGTACGGATGTCTGCTCCTATACCTGGCCTACCTTATTGGAAAGCGGGGAGGTGAGGCACTTCCTGTAGAGATGTCCGTTGCGATACAGGTACTGGAAGGAGGATCCGTTCCTTGCTTTGTCGACGTGTCCTGATGAGGCTTTCTGCCGTATCGCTGCTAAGGAGGCACAGGAGGCTTGAAGCTGGGAGAAGTCTTGAGGGGTTACTGAAGGAGGTAGAGGTTCCGGAAGGACAAGCGGATGAAGCCTCTTCAACCTACCAGCACGAGTGGTAATGGCGTCCGGGGATCCGGGGGTCCGGGGGTGCCGGGGATGTCGGAACACGAGGAGTAGAAGTCCCTCGCGGCAACTTTGAAGGTGAGGATGTTCTGGAAGAATCAGATGGAGATTGAGAAGAGTCAGGGTCATGGGGATCCCTCACCCCAGGCACGTTTCCGATGAGGGCCCCAACAAACTTAATAGGAGCTCGTACCACTTCAGTCCAACCGGTGAAGTAGGGACAGCTTATGGCACCTCACCACGGGAAACTTGTCCACTCGTCCTAGGTAGTCAGCAAGGAGACCTTTGGACAACTCTCACCATCTATCGCAGGTAGCACGTCTTCAGAGACGATCACACAGGAACAGCCAGTATCACTGATAATGTTGGAGCTCCAAGACCGTTAATAGTAGTGCCTTGAAACAGAAAACTTCGGGCCCGAAACACTTTTTGTCACTAAGGCAAAAGCCACCTGATATGATGGTTTAGCAGGTTCGACATCTTTGAAGGCGCGGGGATTCTTCGGCGCGGAGACGTAGATGGCCTTCCTCTCCGCATTGGTGACACCTCAGGGTTACTGTACTGGGCCAGGCAGAGGCTCTTCTCTCTCGGAGAGGAGAAGCTTTTCGTGGGCGAAGCAGCCTTTCCTCTCGGGAATTAGGAGATGAAGCTTTTCCTCTCTCTCGGCAGGAGACGCTTCGGCAAGTCTCTCTGCGTCGGGGAGACGCTTTTCCTCCTCTCCTGGCGAGACTGAGACGCTTTTCCTCTCTCTCGGCGAGGAGACGCTTTTCCTCTCTCTCGGCGCAGGAGACGCTTTTCCTCTCTCGGCAAGGAGACGCTAGTTTTCCTCTCTCTTACCGGTGAGGAGACGCTTTTCCTCTCTCGGCAAGGAGACGCTTTCTCTCTCTCGGCAAGGAGACGCTTTCCTCCTCTCGGCGAGGAGACGCTTTTCCTCTCTCTCGGCGAGGAGACGCTTTTCCTCTCTCGGCAGGAGACGCTTTTCCTCTCGGCGAGGAGACGCTTTTCCTCTCTCGGCCAGGAGACGCTTTCTTCCTCTCGGCCAGGAGACGCTTTTCCTCTCTCGGCCAGGAGACGCTTTTCCTCTCGGCAGGAGACGCTTTTCCTCTCTCGGCAAGGAGACGCTTTTCCTCTCGGCAAGGAGACGCTTTTCCTCTCTCTCGGCAAGGAGACGCTTTTACTCTCTCGGCACGGAGACGCTTTTCCTCTCTCGGCAGGAGACGCTTTTCCTCTCTCGGCAAGGAGACGCTTTTCCTCCTCTCGGCAAGGAGACGCTTTTCCTCTCTCGGCCAGGAGACGCTTTTCCTCTCTCGGCAAGGAGACGCTTTTCCGCTCTCGGCGAGGATACGCTTTTCCTCCCTCTCGGCGAGGAGACGCTTTCCTCTCTCGGCCAGGAGACGCTTTTCCTCTCCTCGGCCAGGAGACGCTTTTCCTCTCTCGGCCAGGAGACGCTTTTCCTCTCTCGGCCAGGAGACGCTTTTCCTCTCTCGGCCAGGAGACGCTTTTCCTCTCTCGGCGAGGAGACGCTTTTACTCTCTCGGCGAGGAGACGCTTTTCCTCTCGGCGAGGAGACTCTTTTCCTCTCTCTGCGATGAGACTCTTTTCCTCTCTCGGCTAGGAGACGCTTTTCCTCTCTCGGCAAGGAGACGCTTTTCCTTTCTCGGCAAGGAGACGCTTTTCCTCTCTCGGCAAGGAGACGCTTTTCCTCTCTCGGCAAGGAGACGCTTTTCCTCTCGGCGAGGAGACGCTTTTCCTCTCTCGGCCAGGAGACGCTTTTCCTCTCTCTCGGCCAGGAGACGCTTTTCCTCTCTCGGCCAGGAGACGCTTTTCCTCTCTCTCGGCGAGGAGACGCTTTTCCTCTCTCGGCCAGGAGACGCTTTTCCTCTCTCGGCGAGGAGACGCTTTTCCTCTCGGCGAGGAGACGCTTTTCCTCTCTCGGCGAGGAGACGCTTCTCCTCTCCCCCGGCGAGGAGACGCTTTTCCTCTCTCTCGGCGAGGAGACGCTTTTCCTCTCTCGCGGCGAGGAGACGCTTTTCCTCTCTCTCGGCGAGGAGACGCTTTTCCTCTCTCGGCGAGGAGACGCTTTTCCTCTCTCTCGGCGAGGAGACGCTTTCCTCTCTCGGCGAGGAGACGCTTTCCTCTCTCGGCGAGGAGACGCTTTTCCTCTCTCGGCGAGGTGACGCTGTTCCTCACTCTCGGCGAGGAGACGCTTTTCCTCTCTCTCGGCGAGGAGACGCTTTTCCTCTCTCGGCGAGGAGACGCTTTGCCTCTCTCTCGGCGAGGAGACGCTTTTCCTCTCTCTCGGCGAGGAGACGCTTTTCCTCTCTCGGCGAGGAGACGCTTTTCCTCTCTCGGCGAGGAGACGCTTTTCCTCTCGGCGAGGAGACGCTTTCCTCTCTCGGCGAGGAGACGCTTTTCCTCTCTCGGCGAGGAGACGCTTTTCCTCTCTCGGCGAGGAGACGCTTATCCTCTCTCGGCGAGGAGACGCTTTTCCTCTCTCTCGGCGAGGAGACGCTTTTCCTCTCTCGGCGAGGAGACGCTTTTCCTCTCTCTCGGCGAGGAGACGCTTTTCCTCTCGGCGAGGAGACGCTTTTCCTCCTCTCGGCGAGGAGACGCTTTTCCTCTCTCGGCGAGGAGACGCTTTTCCTCTCTCTCGGCGAGGAGACGCTTTTCCTCTCGGCGAGGAGACGCTTTTCCTCTCTCGGCGAGGAGACGCTTTTCCTCTCTCTCGGCGAGGAGACGCTTTTCCTCTCTCGGCGAGGAGACGCTTTCCTCTCTCGGCGAGGAGACGCTTTTCCTCTCTCTCTCGGCGAGGAGACGCTTTTCCTCTCTAACGGCGAGGAGACGCTTTTCCTCTCTCTAGGCGAGGAGACGCTTTTCCTCTCTCGGCGAGGAGACGCTTTTCCTCTCTCGGCGAGGAGACGCTTTTCTCTCTCTCGGCGAGGAGACGCTTTTCCTCTCTCGGCGAGGAGACGCTTTTCTCTCTCTCGGCGAGGAGACGCTTTTCCTCTCGGCGAGGAGACGCTTTTCCTCTCGGCGAGGAGACGCTTTTCCTCTCTCTCGGCGAGGAGACGCTTTTCCTCTCTCTCGGCGAGGAGACGCTTTTCCTCTCTCGGCGAGGAGACGCTTTTCCTCTCTCGGCCAGGAGACGCTTTTCCTCTCTCGGCGAGGAGACGCTTTTCCTCTCTCTCGGCGAGGAGACGCTTTTCCTCTCTCTCGGCGAGGAGACGCTTTTCCTCTCACACGGCGAGGAGACGCTTTTCCTTTCTCGCCAAGGAGACGCTTTTCCTCTCTCGGCGAGGAGACGCTTTTCCTCTCTCTCGGCGAGGAGACGCTTTTCCTCTCTCTCGGCGAGGAGACGCTTTTCCTCTCTCTCGGCGAGGAGACGCTTTTCCTCTCTCTCGGCGAGGAGACGCTTCTCTTCTCCGACCGAGATCCTCACCCTCCAGCCCCAAGGCTACAGCCTGAGCTTTAAACACCTCAAAGCTGGACATGGTTAATATGGACAACAAAGCAAAAAAGTATAAACCCAACAGGTAATGACACCAATAAGACCCAACAACAAAAAAACAGACCAAGAAAATGTAACACAGAACCAAAACAAACGTGAAGAGTCAAGACACAAAAGGAAACAAGAAAAAGTAGGAAAAAGCCCTGCAAAAAGGGTACTATAAGGAAGCCAACCCAATACTCAAACGAGTGATTGGGTGATAAGGGCAGCACAAGGGCTGAAAAAGGGCTATGGCAGCACCAACAAATCCCACCGTGGGCGTACAACAGCCCAAAAGAACGGTGAAGGATTAAACACTCACTTCCGGGGCGCAGACAGCAAGTGGCGCGCAAAGGCGACTAAACAAGCCAACCCTTCCTGATTAGCAGTTGACCCAATCCTGGCGAGGTCGCCACATGTCAAGGATCCAATGTTGGGTGCTGTAATCGGAAGGGATAACAAACAACAAGATAAATGGTTAGACACCAGTTTACTTTAAGTACAGTAGAAAACCCCAAAACAGGCCTTACAATCTGAAGTCTCCAACACGAAGGCTTCAGCACGCCGGACTCAGCAATGACCCGTTGCTAGGCTTCTTCCTCTTCTGAGCGTCTCGTCCAGAGTGGCAATGACGAGGCAGCACAGCTTCGTCCTTGAAGTGATGTAGACGTTGTGGACGAGGGAGGCGCAGGAGAAAAAAGTGGCGTCAGGTTCACAGCAGTAACGGGAGTCCATGGCGTGGATAGTGTAGAGGTAAGGCACCACGAACGAGCACACGCTATCTGAGTTAGCCGAATTGACACCATGGCTGGAGCTTAAGTAGACGCAAGTGTTCAGGGCGAGGCTCGGTCGCTGTCTGATGCGGAAGGCGCTGGCGGCCACCAAGTTGCCTCCCATAGCGGCTGAGAAGCCTCGGTGATTCAGTCGACCGAGGCGTCGAACGGCGTCAGGCGAACGAGCAGCGGGAGTGAAGCAGGTGGTTCGCTGCGCCTCGGTAGTTGAACCGCTTCGAACGGCAAGATGCGGGCGGGCGGCAGGAGTGCCCCGGTCGTTCGCCCGCTGTTGGTAGTTGCCCTCACAGTTAGGTAACCGCAAAGACTGCTGAATTGTCAATAAACTACATTTAATGTGACTTAATATTCTTCATGTTCAGTCTTATATTAAAATTGCCGCAAGTCTCTCTTCTACTGGGTCACAATTCCTCGTGTTGATGTCCTGCCGTGTTATACGTGGACCAGTTATTGTCATAAGATGATTAAACCTATCCTGTGACCTCCTGAAGTCGTAAAAAATATCGTGTTCTTTTAGCTCTGTAAATGATGTGTGGAATACTACACGCAGTAGTCTGTTGCTAAGTATATGGGGTGAACCCATGGCAGTACTTTCTTCAGCGCTTTTTACCAAGAGAGCACAGACAGCTGCTGCCTCTGCGAGATCCATAACGCCACGTGCTGACCTTATTAGTGGCTGCCACCGAGTGGCTCGTGTGAATGTTGCACCTACCCACCATTTCTCGTAGTGACCATTTTTTGTGGTGGCCACTTTTTGTGGCGGCCACTGACCACTAAAAGTGGCTCGTGTGATCCCAGCCTTAAGGTCAAGGCAGTCTCTTGGCTAAAAAAAAAAGCAATGAAAGGGCCGCGGCATTCCATGACATAGTGTTGCAGTGTGTGGCCCCTCGGCCTGAGTGCAGAAGGCACAAGGGAGATACTAACCACCCAGTAGTACCTATAGCCTAGCCTAAGGCGCATTCCTACCACATCGCGAGGTGCACTGTCGCCCATAGGGGTAAACACAGTGGTGGGAGACACTTGCATAATGGAGGCTGCTGGTGCTGCCATTGTCACAGCAGTGTCTGAGTTGGGTAGCAATGCTATTATGGAAATAATCCCTAATTATATTCTTAACATAACTAAGCGTATAGTCAGTGCCAGGGTCCACTGTGTCATCCTGAAGGGCACGTCGACCAAGGCAGTCTGTCTTTTCATTGTGCTGGCTGCCCACATGGGAGGGCACAGTGGCACCTGCGGCCTCAAGGGCACGGGGGGCAGTCAGGCACTTAGTTACAAGATCACAGTCTGTAGGGGAGGATGACACAAGTTTATGTAATGCAACCTGGCTATCGACAAACAAGTATACATCTTTGCGGAAAGCTGCTACAGTGTGGAGAGCCTCAAGTATGGCATACAGCTCAGCCTGGGTCGAGGACAGGTACCCTGGCAGCCGCCTGGTAACCTCAATGTCAGTGTACAACAGAACTGCAGATTTCTATCATATGTAGCCCTATCTGGTTATAAAGTTCTCAACTCACCTGTGAAATGATGTAGAACCACTACGCTCCCTTTTCGTACGGCCATATGAACATAAGAACGTAGGAGTCTACAAGAGGCCGGTAGGCCTGTACAAGGCAGCTCCTTTGAACCTAAGCTCCTGTGTATCTAACCCCACCTAATATCGCTGTCCATGAATTTATCTAATCTATTTTTTAATGTGACAATTGTATTGGCACTCACCACATGACTGCTAAGCCTATTCCACTCATCCACCACTCTGTTAGTAAACCAATTTTTGCCTCTGTCCCTGTTGAATCTGAATGTATCCAGTTTAAACCCATTACTTCGTGTCCTACCCGGTTCTCTTACCAACAAAACCTTATGAATGTCTCCCTTATTAAAGCCCTTCATCCATTTATAAACCTCGATCATGTCTCCACGCACCTTTCGCCTTTCTAGAGAATGCAAGTTTGACAGTTTGAGTCTTTCCTTGTATGGCAAGTTTCTCAGCCCCTGAATCATCTTAGTCATCCTCCTCTGCACCAATTCTAACATTTTGATATCCATTCTATAGTAAGGTGACCAGAACTGAACCGCATAGTCAAGATGAGGTCTAACTAATACTAAATATACTTTGAAGAAGACTTCGAGGCTTCTGTAGCTTACGCTCCCAGAAATAAATCCCAGTACCCTATTTGCTCGATTTCTAGCTTGACTACACTGTGCTCTTGGACGGAGATCAGAGCTCACTAAGACCCCTAAATCCCTCTCGCACCCAGACCTGCTTATGAAAGTGTCATTAAGCAATAGTTACGTGAGGGGTTGTTCCTACCTACACTCAGAAAAGGCAGGGATTGTATGCACTTTCAATGCGTCCACTGGATCAGCTGATATATGTTTTGAGTCTAAAGGGGGTGGGAGACAGCGGACCAATAGCGCGTTGGCTTCGCGTTCGTGACGTCATGGCGGCTCCTCCCATAATACCTCCATGGTCATAACCCTTTACAGCGGCATTGCTCCACTTTCTGATAAATGTTTTTTTTCTTATGTTGTGGAAAAGTTGCAAGTGCAGGGTCATGGTTCTGGCATGGGCACTGGTTCAGGCTCAGGCTCTGGCACAGGCACTGATTCAGGCTCAGGCTCAGACACGGGCACTGGTTCAGGCTCAGGCTCTGGCACAGGCACTGATTCAGGCTCAGGCTCAGACACGGGCACTGGTTATGGCTCAGGTTCTGGCATGGGCACTGGTTCAGGCTCAGGCTCAGACACGGGCACTGGTTCAGGCTCAGGTTCTGGCACGGGCACTGGTTCAGGCTCAGGCTTTGGCACGTGCACTGGTTCAGGCTCAGACTCAGGCACGGGCACTGGTTCAGGCTGAGGCTCTGGCATGGGCACTGGTACAGGCTCAGGCTCTGGCACGGGCATTGGTTCAGGCTCAGACTCAGGTACGGGCACACGGGCACTTGTTCAGGCTCAGCCCTAGGGACGGGCACTGGTTCAGGCTCAGGCTCTGGCACGGGCACTGGTTCAGGCTCAGGCTCTGGCACGGGCACTGGTTCAGGCTCAGGCTCTGGCACGGGCATTGGTTCAGGCTCAGACTCAGGTACGGGCAGAGTCTTCAGCCTAAGGCTCTGGCACGGGCACTTGTTCAGGCTCAGCCCTAGGGACGGGCACTGGTTCAAGCTCAGGCTCTGGCACGGGCACTGGCTCAGGCTCAGGCTCAGGCACGGGCACTTGTTCAGGCTCTGGCACGGGCGCTTGTTTAGGCTCAGGCTCTGGCACGTGCAATGGTTCAGGTTCAGGCTCAGGCACGGGCACTGGTCCAGGCTCATGCTCTGGCACGGCTACTGGTTCAGGCTCAGGCTCAGGCAAGGGTTTTGGTTCAGGCTCAGGCTCTGGCACGGGCACTGGTTCAGGCTCAGGCTCTGGCACGGGCACTGGTTCAGGCTCAGGCTCTGGCACGGCTACTGGTTCAGGCTCAGGCTCAGGCAAGGGTTTTGGTTCAGGCTCAGGCTCTGGCAAGGGTTCTGGTTCAGGCTCAGACTCTGTCACGGGCACTGGTTCAGGCTCAGGCTCTGGCACGGGCACGGGCACTGGTTCAGGCTCAGGCTCTGGCACGGCTACTGGTTCAGGCTCAGGCTCAGGCAAGGGTACTGGTTCAGGCTCAGGCTCTGGCAAGGGTTCTGGTTCAGGCTCAGACTCTGTCACGGGCACTGGTTCAGGCTCAGACTCTGTCACGGGCACTGGTTCAGGCTCAGGCTCTGGCACGGGCACTGGTTCAGGCTCAGGCTCTGGCACGGGCACTGGTTCAGGCTCAGGCTCTGGCACGGGCACTGGTTCAGGCTCAGGCTTTGACACAGGCACTGGTTCAAGCTCAGGCTTTGACATAGGCACTGGTTCAGGCTCAGGCTCTGGCAGGGGCACTTATTCAGGCATTGGCACGGGCACTGGTTCAGGCTCAGTCTCTGGCAAGGGCAATGATTTAGGCTCAGGTTCTGGCACGGGCACTGGTTCAGGCTCAGGCTCAGGCACGGGCACTGGTTCAGGCTCAGGCTCAGGCTCAGGTAAGAGCACTGGTTCAGGCTCAAGCTCTGGCACGGGCATTGGTTCAGTCTCAGGCTCTGGCACCGGCACAAGCACTGGTTCTGGCTCAGGCTTTGACACGGGCGCTGGTTCAGGCTCAGGCTCTGGCACGGGCACTGGTTCAGGCTCAGGCTCAGGCACGGACACTGGTTCAGGCTCAGACTCTGGCACGGGCGCTGGTTCAGCCTCAGGCTCGGGCATGGACACTGGTTCAGGCTCAGGCACGGACACTGGTTCAGGCTCAGGCACGGGCACTGGTTCAGGCTCAGGCTCTCGCACGAACACTGGTTCAGGCTTAGGCTCAGGCACGGGCACTGGTTCAGGCTCAGGCTCTCGCACGAACACTGGTTCAGGCTTAGGCTCAGGCACGGGCACTGGTTCAGGCTCAGGCTCTCGCACGAACACTGGTTCAGGCTCAGGCTCTCGCACGAACACTGGTTCAGGCTCAGGCTGTGTTTGTGTGTGTGTCAGTCACTGTGTTTTGTGGGAGTGGGTCTTTTGTTTGTGTTTGCCAGTCATTGTGTTTTAACGGACTCAGTCGTGTGTGTGTGTGTGTGTGTGTGTGTGTGTGTGTGTGTGTGTGTGTGTGTGTTTGTGTGTGTGTGTGCCAATCAGTCTGTTTTAACAGACTCAGTCTTGTGTTTGTGTGTGTGTGCCAGTCAGCGTGTTTTAACAGACTCAGTCTTGTATTTGTGTTTGTGTGTCAGTGTGTTTTAACAGACTCAGTTTTGTATATGTGTTTGTGTGTCGGTGTGTTTTAACAGCCTCATTCTTGTGTTTGTGTGTGCCTGTTAGTGTGTTTTAACAAACTCAGTCTTGTGTTTGTGTGTGTGTCAGTGTATTTTAACAGACTCAGTCTTGTGTTTGTGTTTGTGTGTCAGTGTGTTTTAACAGACTCAGTCTTGTGTTTGTGTGTGTGCCTGTCAGTGTATTTTAACAAACTCAGTCTTGTGTTTGTGTGTGTGTCAGTGTGTTTTAGCAGACTCAGTCTTGTGTTTGTGTGTGTGCCTGTCAGTGTGTTTTAACAGACTCAGTCTTGTGTTTGTGTTTGTGTGTCAGTGTGTTTTAACAGACTCAGTCTTGTATTTGTGTGTGTGCCTGTCAGTGTATTTTAACAAACTCAGTCTTGTGTTTGTGTGTGTGTCAGTGTGTTTTAACAGACTCAGTCTTGTGTTTGTGTGTGTGTCAGTGTGTTTTAACAGACTCAGTCTTGTGTTTGTGTGTGTGCCTGTCAGTGTGTTTTAACAGACTCAGTCTTGTGTTTGTGTTTGTGTGTCAGTGTGTTTTTACGGACTCAGTCTTGTGTTTGTTTGTACCAGTCAGTGTGTTTCAACGGACTCTGGCACGGGAACTGGTTCAGGCTCAGGCTCTGGCACGGGCAATGGTTCAGGCATTGGCACGGGCACTGGTTCAGGCTCAGGCTCTGGCACGGGCACTGGTTCAGGCTCTGGCTCTGGCAAGGGCACTGATTCAGGCTCAGGTTCTGGCACGGGCACTGGTTCAGGCTCAGGTTCTGGCACGGGCACTGGTTCAGGCTCAGGTTCTGGCACGGACACTTATTCTGGCTCAGGCTCAGGCAAGGGCATCGGTTCAGGCTCAAGCTCTAGCACAGGCACTGTTTCAGGCTCAGGCTCTGGCACGGGCACTGGTTCAGGCTCAGGCTCTGGCACGGGCACTGGTTCAGGCTCAGGCTCTGGCACGGGCACTGGTTCAGGCTCAGGCTCTAGCACAGGCACTGGTTCAGGCTCAGGCTCTGGCACGGGCACTGGTTCAGGCTCAGGCTCAGGCACGGGCACTGGTTCAGGCTCAGGCTCAGGCACGGGCACTGGTTCAGGCTCAGGCACGGGCACTGGTACAGGCTCAGGCTCAGGCACGGGCACTGGTTCAGGCTCAGGCTCTGGCACGGGCACTGGTTCAGGCTCAGGCACGGGCACTGGTTCAGGCTCAGGCTCTGGCACTGGCACTGGTTCAGGCTCAGGCTCTGGCACGGGCACTGGTTCAGGCTCAGGCTCTGGCACGGGCACTGGTTCAGGCTCAGGCTCTGGCACGGGCACTGGTTCAGGCTCAAGCTCTAGCACGGGCACTGGTTCAGGCTCAGGCTCTGGCACGGGCACTGGTTCAGGCTCAGACTCTGGCACGGGCACTGGTTCAGGCTCAGACTCAGGCACGAGCACTGGTTCAGGCTCAGACTCTGGAACGGGCACTGGTTCAGGCTCAGACTCTGGCACGGGCACTGGTTCAGGCTCAGGCTCTGGCACGGGCACTGGTTCAGGCTCAGACTCTGGCACGGGCACTCAGGCACGGGCACTGGTTCAGGCTCAGACTCTGGCACGTGCACTGGTTCAGGCTCAGACTCAGGCACGGGCACTGGTTCAGGCTCAGACTCTGGCACGGGCACTGGTTCAGGCTCAGACTCTGGCACGGGCACTGGTTCAGGCTCAGGCTCTGGCACGGGCACTGGTTCAGGCTCAGGCTCTGGCACGGGCACTGGTTCAGGCTCAGACTCTGGCACGGGCACTGGTTCAGGCTCAGGCTCTGGCACGGGCACTGGTTCAGGCTCAGGCTCTGGCACGGGCACTGGTTCAGGCTCAGGCTCTGGCACGGGCACTGGTTCAGGCTCAGGCTCAGGCTCTGGCACGGGCACTGGTTCAGGCTCAGGCTCTGGCACGGGCACTGGTTCAGGCTCAGGCTCTGGCACGGGCACTGGTTCAGGCCCAGGCTCTGGCACGGGCACTGGTTCAGGCTCAGGCTCTGGCACGGGCACTGGTTCAGGCCCAGGCTCAGGCACGGGCACTGGTTCAGGCTCAGGCTCTGGCACGGGCACTGGTACAGGCTCAGGCTCAGGCACGGGCACTGGTTCAGGCTCAGGCTCTGGCACGGGCACTGGTTCAGGCTCAGGCACGGGCACTGGCTCAGGCTCAGGCTCTGGCACGGGCACTGGTTCAGGCTCAGGCTCAGGCACGGGCACTGGTTCAGGCTCAGGCACGGGCACTGGTTCAGGCTCAGGCTCTGGCACGGGCACTGGTTCAGGCTCAGGCTCTGGCACGGGCACTGGTTCAGGCTCAGGCTCTGGCACGGGCACTGGTTCAGGCTCAGGCTCTGGCACGGGCACTGGTTCAGGCTCAGGCTCTGGCATGGGCACTGGTTCAGGTTCCGGCTCTGGCACGGGCACTGGTTCAGGCTCAGGCTCTGGCACGGGCACTGGTTCAGGCTCAGGCTCTGGCACGGGCACTGGTTCAGGCTCAGGCTCTGGCACGGGCACTGGTTCAGGCTCAGGCTCTGGCACGGGCACTGGTTCAGGCTCAGGCTCTGGCACGGGCACTGGTTCAGGCTTAGGCTCTGGCACGGGCACTGGTTCAGGCTCAGGCTCTGGCACGTGCACTGGTTCAGGCCCAGGCTCTGGCACGGGCACTGGTTCAGGCTCAGGCTCTGGCACGGGCAGTGGTTCAGGCTCAGGCTCTGGCACGGGCACTGGTTCAGGCCGTGTGATTAACGGGCGTGTTGTTTACGGGCGTCTATTTGGCGGGTATTTAATTCGGAATGTCTCGGGGACGATGCCGAGGTGGAGGAGGCCTCTTCCGTGAAGGTGTCACCGGCCTGCACCTCTGCTGGGCTAGGGCCGGCAGTCTTCTCCTCTTCGGGCCCCGCGCAAGAAACATCCTCGTCCGCCTCAAGGTTTCGATTGAAAACTTGAGACGCCGCAAACGTTAGCTGGAATATTAAAATCGATGAACTAAGTGGTGACAGCGGTTGTTGCAGTGCTTGTAAGTTTTGAGATGGACGTGAAAGATTGAGTGAAGAGAAGGAACTCCGCCACCACCGCCCCTCTTTCCATTGTTTCCTTAAAATGGTGAATTTCCACGCAGCAATTCCGCCATCTTATGTCTCTCTTCTGTGGAAGAGTAGTATAAAATATAGTAGTAGGAGAAGGAGGAAAGAACATATACGCGAGGGTGTGTTAGGGGAGAGGAATAACCAAATAGAGTGAGGATGAGGGCGAACTGTGAGGTGTAAGAGGACAGAACAAGAGCTTGGGGAGGATGGGAAAGGAACTGCGTAAGGTGAAATACAGAGGAATCGATTTCCCAGGGTTGAAAATCGAGTCTCTTGCGCATTATTATCTAAGGAATCGTTTCTAGAGTCGGTTCTCGCCCACCCTTAATTAATGAACAGCCGGTTAATCTTCTCTGTGGCTTCTCGTGGAAGTTGCTGGTGTTTTCGCGGACTGTTTTGTGATACTGGCGATTATTTTACACGAATTCTGCACCTTGAACTGGGAAACTGCTAGCCATGAACACCCGGTTAATCTGTTCTCTGGCCTTGGGAAATAGTCGCAATGGGCGGCAGTCTGAGACGTTTAAAACTATGGACTTACCTTGAAGGGAAAGAATGTAGCTCGAAAAAATCTAAATATAAAAGAAAGATATGACTCGGTTTGTATGCATAGGAAAGTACTGTTTTATCATAGTCTTCATTAACAATAGTGTGGGCGATTTGTCTATTTTAACCCGTTTTTGAAGGCGTGGTCAGCTGGTTATATTGATTTTTTTTATATCCCTTTCCTTTACGAGTAAGTTTGTAATACGTCGACTTTACTCTGTGGATTTCCAACACTTCTAACTCTATCCCCCAAGAACTACCGAAGCCAAACTAGCCACATAACTGTAAATAAATAGTAATGCGACGTTTAAACTAATCTGCCTTTAGAATCTAGAGTAGGCCAGAGTGAGTATGATTGACCCTGCTCCCCCCATCCTTTTTCTCCCCCCTCCCCCTCCCCCCAAAAAGTGTAGCCTATTATCTTATATCTGAATGTTGTTGTTGTTGTTGTTGTTGTTGTTGTTGTTGTTGTTGTTGTTTATTCATAACTTTGACCTATGTCTGTATGTGGGATTTGGGCCCAGTTTTTGTTATGAATTTAAGTTGTGTGTGTGTGTGTGTGTGTCTGTGTGTGTGTGTGTGTGTGTGTGTGTGTGTGTGTGTGTGTGTGTGTGTGTGTGTGTGTGTGTCAGTGTGTTTTAACGGACTCGGTCTTGTGTTTGTGTGGCCCAATATTCCAGCTAACGTTTGCGGCGTCTCGAGTTTTCAATCGAAACCTTGAGGCGGACGAGGATGTCTCTTGCGCGGGGCCCGAAGAGGAGGAGGCTGCCGGCCCTAGCCCAGCAGAGGTGTTGGCCGGCGACTCCTTCACGGAAGAGGCCTCCTTCACATCGGAATCGTCCTCTAGACATGCTGAATTAAATACCCGCCAAATAGACGCCAGTAAACAACACGCCTGTTAATCACACGCCCTGAACCAGTGCCCGTGCCAGAGCCTGAGCCTGAACCAGTGCCCGTGCCAAAGCCTGAGCCTGAACCAGTGCCCGTGCCAGAGCCTGAGCCTGAACCAGTGTACGTGCCAGAGCCTGAGCCTGAACCAGTGTACGTGCCAAAGCCTGAACCAGTGCCCGTGCCAGAGCCTGAGCCTGAACCAGTGTACGTGCCAGAGCCTGAGCCTGAACCAGTGCCCGTGCCAGAGCCTGAGCCTGAACCAGTGCCCGTGCCAGAGCCTGAGCCTGAACCAGTGTACGTGCCAGAGCCTGAGCCTGAACCAGTGCACGTGCCAGAGCCTGAGCCTGAACCAGTGCCCGTGCCAGAGCCTGAGCCTGAACCAGTGCCCGTGCCAGAGCCTGAGCCTGAACCAGTGCACGTGCCAGAGCCTGAGCCTGAACCAGTGCCCGTGCCAGAGCCTGAGCCTGAACCAGTGCCCGTGCCAGAGCCTGAGCCTGAACCAGTGCCCGTGCCAGAGCCTGAGCCTGAACCAGTGCCCGTGCCAGAGCCTGAGCCTGAACCAGTGCCCGTGCCAGAGCCTGAGCCTGAACCAGTGCCCGTGCCAGAGCCTGAGCCTGAACCAGTGCCTGTGCCAGAGCCTGAGCCTGAACCAGTGCCCGTGCCAGAGCCTGAGCCTGAACCAGTGCCCGTGCCAGAGCCTGAGCCTGAACCAGTGCCCGTGCCAGAGCCTGAGCCTGAACCAGTGCCCGTGCCAGAGCCTGAGCCTGAACCAGTGCCCGTGCCAGAGCCTGAGCCTGAACCAGTGCCCGTGCACGAGCCTGAGCCTGAACCAGTGCCCGTGCCAGAGCCTGAGCCTGAACCAGTGCCTGTGCCAGAGCCTGAGCCTGAACCAGTGCCCGTGCCAGAGCCTGAGCCTGAACCAGTGCCCGTGCCAGAGCCTGAGCCTGAACCAGTGCCTGTGCCAGAGCCTGAGCCTGAACCAGTGCCCGTGCCAGAGCCTGAGCCTGAACCAGTGCCCGTGCCAGAGCCTGAGCCTGAACCAGTGCCCGTGCCAGAGCCTGAGCCTGAACCAGTGCCCGTGCCAGAGCCTGAGCCTGAACCAGTGCCCGTGCCAGAGCCTGAGCCTGAACCAGTGCCCGTGCCAGAGCCTGAGCCTGAACCAGTGCCCGTGCCAGAGCCTGAGCCTGAACCAGTGCCCGTGCCAGAGCCTGAGCCTGAACCAGTGCCTGTGCCAGAGCCTGAGCCTGAACCAGTGCCCGTGCCAGAGCCTGAGCCTGAACCAGTGCCTGTGCTAGAGCCTGAGCCTGAACCAGTGCCCGTGCCAGAGCCTGAGCCTGAACCAGTGCCCGTGCCAGAGCCTGAGCCTGAACCAGTGCCCGTGCCAGAGCCTGAGCCTGAACCAGTGCCCGTGCCAGAGCCTGAGCCTGAACCAGTGCCTGTGCTAGAGCCTGAGCCTGAACCAGTGCCCGTGCCAGAGCCTGAGCCTGAACCAGTGCCCGTACCAGAGCCTGAGCCTGAACCAGTGCCCGTGCCAGAGCCTGAGCCTGAACCAGTGCCAGAGCCTGACCCTGAACCAGTTCCCGTGCCAGAGCCTGAGCCTGAACCAGTGCCCGTGCCAGAGCCTGAGTTGAACCAGTGCCCGTG
Organism: Eriocheir sinensis; assembly: GCF_024679095.1. Lineage (NCBI taxonomy): Eukaryota > Metazoa > Arthropoda > Malacostraca > Decapoda > Varunidae > Eriocheir > Eriocheir sinensis. The sequence continues at coordinate 131,948 of NW_026110617.1, read as the reverse complement.
CCAGAGCTTGAGCCTGAACCAGTGCCCGTGCCAGAGCCTGAGCCTGAACCAGTGCCTGTGCCAGAGCCTGAGCCTGAACCAGTGCCCGTGCCAGAGCCTGAGCCTGAACCAGTGCCTGTGCCAGAGCCTGAGCCTGAACCAGTGCCCGTGCCAGAGCCTGAGCCTGAACCAGTGCCTGTGCCAGAGCCTGAGCCTGAACCAGTGCCCGTGCCAGAGCCTGAGCCTGAACCAGTGCCCGTGCCAGAGCCTGAGCCTGAACCAGTGCCTGTGCTAGAGCCTAAACCTGAACCAGCTCCCGTGCCAGAGCCTGAGCCTGAACCAGTGCCCGTGCCAGAGCCTGAGCCTGAACCAGTGCCTGTGCTAGGCTGTGTTTGTGTGTGTGCCAGTCAGTGTATTTTAGCGGACTCAGTCTTTCGTGTGTGTGTGTGTGTGTGTGTGTGTGTGTGTGTGTGTGTGTGTGTGTGTGTGTGTGTGTGTGTGTGTGTGTGTGCCACTCAGAGTGTTTTAACGGACTGGTTCAGGCTCATACTCTGGCACGGGCACTGGTTCAGGCTCAGGCTCTGGCACGGGCACTGGTTCAGGCACAGGCTCTGGCACGGGAACTGGTTCAGGCTCAGGCTCTGGCACGGGCACTGGTTCAGGCTCAGGCTCTGGCACGGGCACTGGTTCAGGCTCAGGCTCTGGCACGGGCACTGGTTCAGGCTCAGGCTCAGGCACGGGCACTGGTTCAGGCTCAGGCTCTGGCACGGGCACTGGTTCAGGCTCAGGCTCAGGCACGGGCACTGGTTCAGGCTCAGGCTCTGGCACGGGCACTGGTTCAGGCTCAGGCTCAGGCACGGGAACTGGTTCAGGCTTAGGCTCAGGCACGGGAACTGGTTCAGGCTCAGGCTCAGGCACGGGCACTGGTTCAGGCTCAGGCTCAGGCACGGGAACTGGTTCAGGCTCAGGCTCAGGCACGGGAACTGGTTCAGGCTTAGGCTCTGGCACGGGCACTGGTTCAGGCTTAGGCTCTGGCTTCTACTTCCTTTCATAAAAACAGCCGCCCATACCGTTAGAAAACTACTTTTGAGAAGATTTATGTTTGCCCATCCATTGTTGAATATAATAACTGGGCAAAATAACACGCCTCACCTGTCCGCTCACTTCTGCTAACTGGTTATACCTGCGTGGGCATGTGTGTGTGTGTGGGGGGAGTTTTTTTCTCTTTCAAAATGTTTAATATACAACTATGATCCTTAAAGGCAGCAATTATATGGCCACATGTACTCAAGATTATAAAGACCCTTCTACGTAACAGAAGTAAGTAGGAACACACACACACACACACACACACACACACACACACACACACACACACACACACACACACACGAAGAATATTATAATAAAGTTATATTTAGAGATATAAAACTTAAATCATTGTTATAAAGCTTCTTGTGAAAATGTTGCCAGTGATACGCCAATATTACACACATTATACAAGAGAAGAAAAAAAACATGTCTCCATATGGAAGTAAATAAAAAAAACAATTGTTCATTACTTCAACTTCCCAAAAATGTCTTAATTGATGCTCAAACCACATTCAACACAGTAAAAATTGCAGCGGTATACTTGTTGTCCTTCGTTTCCTTCTCAACTTCAATAAGAGCAAAATATAAAGCACAGGAATCGTTGACCATTTTCTCTCCTCTAAACTTCATTCCTTCATCTCAACTTCATTACAAGCACGAGTTAGAACAGAGGAATCGTTCGCCATTTTCTCTCCTCTAAACTTCATTCCTTCCTCTCAACTTCATTACAAGGACGAGTTAGAACAGAGGAATCGTAGGTCATTTTCTCTCTTCTATATTTCATTCCTTCCTCTCAACTTCATTACAAGGACGAGTTAGAACAGAGGAGTCGTAGGTCATTTTCTCTCTTCTATATTTCATTCATTCCTCTCAACTTCATTACAAGCACGAGTTAGAACAGAGGAATCGTAAGCCATTTTCTCTCCTCTAAACTTAATTCCTTCTTCTCAACTTCATTACGAGGACGAGTTAGAACTGAGGAATCGTAGGCCATTATCTCTCCTCTAAACTTCATTTCTTCATCTCAACTTCATTACAAGGACGAGTAAGAACACATGAATCGTAGGTTATTTTCTTTATACTTCATTCCTTTCTCCCCAAGCTCACTACTACCGAGAGTAAAACCACGGGGATTATAGGTCTTCTCCGTATACTTCATTTCTTCCTCTCCTTCACTGCAAGCAAGACTCGTAGGTCATTTCCTCTTCTCTTTACTTCCACCTCCAGCCATACCGTCAACAGATCTCCAGCCCAGTGTGTAGGACCAATCAAGAACCTCCGCGATTGCCACTTCTGAAGCGACACAACCACAATAATCGCTGTCTCGAGTCTGGCCTATTATTCCGGACCTCCACGCCAGCCTCCCTCCACGCACTCTCTTTTTTGCTAACAAGAGCGGCCAAAGCGAGGCGATCAGGCACCAAGCAATACGGTCCAGTCTGCAGCCACGGGAAGTATGACAGTCACCACCTGGGTACGATGTCATTGCTAACTTTCATTCCCCCTCCACCTCCTCCTCCTCCTCCTCCTCCTCCTCTTGTTTTTTTGTTTTTTTTGTTCTTCTACTTTTTCTTCCTTTTCTTCCTCTTTTCGATCTTCTTTTTTCTCCTTTTTCTATTACTTCTTTTTCTTCTTCTTTATCTTCGTTTTCTTGTTTTTTTCTTTTCTTCTTTTTCTTCCCCCTCATTTTTTCCTCCTCCTTCCCCTTCCCCCTCTTCGTGCACACTACCCGTACTATCATAATTATAGCTACTTCCAAACTACCTCTGCTATCTGACTTTATTTATTTGGCTACATATTAACTTTTTTTCTTCGGGGTGTGGTTAGTCGCCGAGCCCTGGTCCGTGTAGCTCTTCACCAATCAGCCGCTCGTTGAATATCATGTAGTAGAATCGGATCCGCCTCGCCAGTGATCCATGGACTTGAACACTGAGTAGATCAATTATTCAAGACATGTCGTGGTTCGTCTTTATCTTCGTATCTCGCGTGCACTTCAACTCAACCCTTTTCGCGGCCCTCAACACCAGTCATGTCGCTTTACACCAATGATACGCACTGCACACACCCTCATCCCGCACCGCAATTGAAACCAGAACACCTCAAACACACCTCGCATCATGGCGCTCTCTCCGTTCTCCATCCCTCCTTCACCCCTTCCATCCTTCCTTCACCCTGTCCATCCTTCCTTACACACCGCACACCCCTCACCCCTCACCCTAGAACCAGAGCACCACAAACACACCCCGCACACATCGCATCATGGAGCTCTCTCCGTTCTCCATCCCTCCTTCACCCCTTCCATCCTTCCTTCACCCTGTCCATCCTTCCGTCCATACTACAGACTCTTACCTCGCGTCACCCTTGGAACCATCAGGACACCATTCAACACCGCGCATCAATCACATCATAACCCTCTTCACCCTTTCCATCCTTCCTTCCAGCGCTCCATCTCCTGCAACAAAATTCAGTTCACTCTTTCGTACTTGCTCCAATAATTGCGTTTTCTTTATTTCAGATGTAAAATAAATCCTTGAAGTTTTTGTCGCGCTTCATTGCAACGTTACATACCACGTAGGGTGCCGCCTGACAACATACCAAGCCTAACCTTCTGGTTGAATGATTTGCGACAGGACTGGTGAAACTTGGCCTCCCTTGCGAACAAGTCCTCACCTTGCACAGTGCGATATAAACTGCTATATCATAGTTCTAGTGCTCGAGGCTCAATTTGTTTCCAAGTTGGTTCCCTCAAGGCTCCTTTCTTGTCTTTGAATACTGCAAACTTGATGCATCGCTCAGTCTTTCCTGACACCTTCACTTCAAGCCTTTTGCAGAAGATTCATTCTGGAGGGAGCAGCTGTGTGGCAGAGGAGGATGGTGGTTTGCGAGGGGAGCGAGATGTTGAGGCTTCGAGTTCTTTAGATGTTAAACTATAGACTTCAGGTGATCCTGGTTTGTAATAAAGTTTTGGTTGCAGCCTAGGTGATAGCCGATTGCTTCTAGATCTGCATCAGCAAAATTTTCTGGAATGCGACTCCAGACATCCACCATGCGACTGGGTGAGTCAAGAGGTTCAAGGCGACGTTTGTCATGAATACCATGTAACTGTGCCAGCTTGTCAGTGGCGGACCCTTGATGTTACTGAGTGGTGTGAAATCACCATGCTGAATGCCACTCATATGCAGAATACAATATACAGTAGGACGTTTTTTTAGTTCTTCTGCCCCACCGCCGTTATCACATTTGTGTTTCTTTAGTTTTGGCATGACTGCCCATCAACACAATACCAATAACTAATGTATAGTTCAAAAGTTATCCCGATTATTGATTTTCATCATATATCCAAGATTGCCGCCAAAGATCCCCTGTTGAGGAGATGGGAGAAGATGAGGACAAGGAACTGGAGCAAGAGGTTGATTATGATGAGCTTCTTGATGACGATGACTAGATATACAATAGTTCAGTGAGTAATTGATATTGCATACCGCTTCTGTAGGATATCCTGTCATGCAAAATGGATGGGATAAATTCTTGCATATAATGACTTATTTAAATCATATCTTATTTCTTTTCCTAATTACTAGCAATTATCGGTGATTGCAGACCTCATCGGATTATTATAGTTTTGTATATATGCAAATAACTCACTTGCAAGTGTATGAGTATCAAAAAAATTTTTTTTGCATATTTATCGAGTTTTGTGTTCAACTTAACCTAATCACAAAAATATCCCCATCAATCAATTTCTCAAGTCAACTTTACCCAGAAAAATTTGTTCATTTGTCTCTGCATGATGGCTAGTTCAAAAGCTATGCGATTATTGATTATCGTCGGAAATCCAAGATGGCCGCTAAAGAACCCCTTGGGACAAAGTTTCATGATGGGAACATAAAAATCTGTTTACTAGACACCTTGAGGATTACAAACATGTAAGTGAGAAAAATATATCACCATGGTGCATGGGGACCCATCTCCCGACTCGACTATCTTGACAGAGTATGAAGCCGACAGTTGTACCAAAAAGTTTAATTAAGAATACGCCGTTCAAGGGAGGCTGCTGTTTAGTTTACTACTGGAAGGGACGAAAGAGTGGAGATTCTGGTTAACCCTTTCATTTGGACACGAGGAAGATGGGGCGTGGAGTCGCTAGGGCAGGATAACGGGGCTTGACTAGGCTATATGGGTCTACCTCCATGATATGGGTCCCAGCGCGTGGCGGCCATATTCCGCGCGCGCCCAGTCCCTCCTCCCCTCCCTCCCCAATCTCTGCTCTAAGGGATACGCAGCTGTTACCGGCGCCCTTCACGCGGAGATGAGGTGACGAGAGGATTGAGTAAATGATATAGTGCCGTGAGGCAGCGGCGGCGTGGGGCACAGCGGGCGGGAGGCAGAGAAGAGGGCTTGGTGGAATGGGCGGCGGCGCCCGCGTGAGTGCGGCCCGTGTGATGTGATTGGTCAGCTCGCGGCCAACCCCGGCATTGTGTTCTCCCCTCAGCGTCACTGTTCCTGCCACCCTTCATGTACAGACGAGCCGCCAGCAGCCGTAAGTGACTCTTACCATGCCCACAGTGCGGTGACGAGGGGAAGGAGAGGCCAGGGCCGCAGAATGAGAGGCAGGGAGCGGGGCGCGGGGCGAGAGAGAAAGACGGGTGTCGCCCGGCGGCGGGCACGTCACCAGAGGCCTCTTTGTGCTTTATCTGTCGCCCTTTACTGTGACGGTACTGGCGCCTCTCACACCGAGACGAGGTAATGTGAGCTTCAGGTCAATGGAGGCACCCCGCCGGGCAGCAGCAGGGGACGGGCAGGGCAGCGGAGGGCCGGGGCGGTGTGGCGGCGGTGGCGGAGGGCGGGGCGGTAACGGCAGCCCGTGACGTGTTGGCCGTTACGCTGTGACTCATTCACACGCATTACACTAGCGTGGGCGGCTTTCCTGTGTTTGCGGGCTGTTGGCACTCCTCCTAGTGGACGTTGTCTTTAAAAAAAGAAATCAGTATGAAGATGACGTAGCAGCGGTAAGCATGTGAGAGCTTCGGCCGTGGCGGGGCAGTGTTCGGGGCGGCCATTTTACAGTGAGAGGCGAGGCAGCGCGATGGAGCCCCGCAGGGTGTGCAGTGCTCGCTGCGTCCCGTCGTCGCTCCGGCGATGGTCAGCTGACACGGGCATCTCGGAGTGTCCCTCAAATCACTTAAAACAAATAAAAGTCCTGGACCTGACAAAGTATATCCAACTCTGCTGAAAGAAACAAAGAGCGAAATACTCTCCTCCCTCACAACCGTATTCAATATGTCCTTGCGACAAGGCATCGTCCCTTCAGATTGGAAAAAGGCTAACGTGACACCGATTTTAAGAAAGGAGACAAAAAAGTACCAGGTAATTACAGGCCCATTAGTCTAACTTCGGTTGTAGGTAAGCTACTTGAGGGCATAATTAGAGACAAAATTGTGAGTTACCTTGAAAGCCACTCATTAATTGGGGACTCACAACATGGCTTCCGAAACAAAAGATCCTGCCTATCAAATCTATTAACCTTTATAACGACCTCTTCAATGTTTATGACGTAACCAAATCACTGGACGTAGTCTATCTTGATTTCCAGAAAGCGTTTGATAAAGTCCCGCATCATAAATTACTTTACAAATTAAAGCAAATAGGTATTGACGGTCAAGTAAACCAATGGATCGCGAATTGGTTGAGCAACAGACAACAAAGAGTAGTGATTGACGGATATAACTCAGAGTGGGCGCCGGTCACTAGTGGCGTCCCTCAGGGCTCGGTTCTTGGCCCAGTGTTTTCATTATTTACATCAACGACGTGGATGTTGGACTCAATAACCGCATTAGTAAATTTGCAGACGACACAAAGATTGGTAACTCGGTTCTCACTGACGAAGACAGGCAAAGCCTCCAAGAGGATTTGCACAAAATTTCAGCTTGGTCGGATAGATGGGAGATGCCCTTTAACGTAGACAAGTACCAAGTCCTTCAAGTTGGAACGAGGAATAAGAAGTTCGATTACGAAATGCGCGGCGTTAAACTCAAAAGCGTTCAGTGCGTCAAGGACTTGGGGGTCAAAATCGCGTCAAACCTCAAATTCTCACAGCAATGCATCGATGCAGCAAATAAAGCGAACAGAATGTTGGGCTCCATTAAAAGAAACTTTTTATTCAAGAATAAAGATGTAATACTCCCGCTCTACAACAGTTTAGTCAGACCCCACTTGGAATATGCGGTACAGTTTTGGTCTCCCCACCATGCAAAGGATATTGCTAAATTAGAAGGTGTTCAGCGTCGGGCAACGAAAATGATCCCTTCCTTGCGCAACAAATCCTACGAAGAAAGGCTTTCTACCCTTAACATGTTCTCTCTTGAGAAACGTCGCCTCCGAGGAAAACTGATCGAATGTTTTAAAATACTTAATGGTTTCACGAATGTAGACAGATCAACATTGTTTATGATCGATGACACTTTGCGCACGAGGAACAATGGCGTAAAACTCAGATGTAGACAAGTAAATTCAGACTGCACCAAATTTTTCTTCACCAACGTTGTAGTGCGAGAATGGAATAAGCTCCCACCATCAGTGGTCCAGTGTAACACGATTGACTCCTTCAAAAATAAGCTCGATCGTCACTTCCTTCAACTTAATATCAACTAGAGTAGAAATGCAACGTTTTGGAGTCTTCTGATTAATGTAAAATCACTTAGGTTTAAGGACAGACCACCAAGTCTGGACCATGGGGTCTGTGTGGTCTGATTTTCTATGTAAATCTATGTAAAAATCTCTCAAAAACTTAATGTCTTCTTCTGGCAACTTGGCCCAGCCTGCCACATGGCTATTGTCCACTCAGGAAGGGACGGTCCATCACGCAGCCTGATATCATGAGGAAACTGTGAAGAGAACACTTGATATAACATGAGTGCTTTGATGTATGGCAGAAATGTTACAATTTTTAAAGGCTGAATTTAGGTTAACTTTTACATGGATGATATATTTTTGGAGTTAATATTATCAGTTTTTTACCTTCTCTTTCTACTCCTCTTCCTCCTCCTCTTCCTCCACCTCCTCCTCCATGTGCGTACTGTTTTTCACTCCAGTGTATGTGTGTGTGTGTGTGTGTGTGTGTGTGTGTGTGTGTGTGTGTGTGTGTGTGTGAGAGAGAGAGAGAGAGAGAGAGAGAGAGAGAGAGAGAGAGAGAGAGAGAGAGAGAGAGAGAGAGAGAGAGAGAGAGAGAGAGAGAGATATTCTATGTCATCAACACCCAAAATGAGGTGCTGTAAGTCAGCCTGTGGTCCTAAGCATATCAGGCTCCCACTGTTACTATTCCCCAAGGCCACAGAGAAGGCTAACCGTGTTTTCCTGGGTGGTGTTTTCCCGTTCAGGGTGCAGAAGCCGTGTCAAACTATCAGCAGCACCACCCTGCATCTCTGTTTGTCTGTATCTCTGTGTCCCTGTCTTCCTAAATGTATCAGGCTTCCACTGTGCCTATTTCCCAAGCCCACAGAGAAGAGTAACTGGGTTGTCTTGGGTGTTTTCTCCTATAAGGCACAGAAGCCATGCAAAACTACCCCCAGGCTCAGGAAACTGCCCATGGAAACCCCGACAACCTCTGCGAGAGCCTTTTGAAATAGATGGAGCAAGCCTGTGAGGAGTTTGACAATATGGACCTTAACTTCATCATCTGCCAACTTGACGCAGCCTTTCACGCAACTTTTCCCTATCCTTTACAATACTCAGCTGCTGCACTCTTCCACATGAAGCATTTACAATCTGCCCTAAATCATCTTCCTAAGTCCCTGTCACCACACTCAAATTCTTCCCTTCCTGTGCTGTCTTCTGTGCCTTCATTTCATAGTCGCTGCTGTTCTGAACTTGCTAACAGCTGCTTCCTTCCTGCCTTCTGCAGTGCCCGAGGCTTTCTGCTCAAGCTCATTCCTCTGCTATTTAACTTCCTAATGCATGAGTTAACCAAAATCATCACTTTTTTCCATCCCTTTCCCTGGTAAACTCTGAAATACTTGTCCTTCCTTATTTCTGCATTTTATCCTGACTGCCATTTGCTTCACTCAGTCCTCTCTAAGTCACTGCCATCACACTCATTCTTCTTTAAGCGAGGAGGAGGGCTAAGATGGATGGGTCAGCCGCGGCTCCCACCCCATCATAACCCTTCTCGTGTTCCTGCCCTGATGAACGTACGAACATACACCCTACCTCTACCCCTTTTCCTAACCTCTTTTTTTTCTAATCTCCCTCCCCTCTTCTTTCTCCCCTACTCATCTTCCTGCCTCTTTTTACTTCACATCTCCCTTCCCTTACTGCATTATCTCCCTTATATAGTTTCCAGCTTTCGTCTATTCTTCAACCGTCTTTGCAACACTCCACCATTCCTCTCCCCACTTCCTCCCCTCCCAAGACGACGAACCAGACTCCCCACGACCTCGTACACGGCTCATGTTTCCTTCACGATCCTCGCCGCAGATACAAGGCGCGCGGGGTCCTTACAAAGCCGTGGACGATCATTGCCATTATTTACAATGTCGCCGCGACCCAACGACCGACCTCTCTCTCGCATGCTTCCTGCCGCCCACCGAGACATTGCGAAGGGAAAGTTTATATTGCAGACATTCACACATACATAAATACACACACATAAAGATAGATAGATATAGATATAGATATAGAACCGATACACAAATACGCACACATACACAAATACACATACATACATAGTTGCTTAGCTAGAGATAGTGAGAGAGAGAAAGACATACATACATACATACACTGACACACACACACACACACACACACACACACACACACACACACACACACACACACACACACACACACACACACACACACACACAAAGGATTATATGATTAAAAAGTAAAATATGGACTTCGGCGAATGATTCAAACCTGTAAATGCAAAAAAAAAAAAATAAAAAGGTCAAGAAAAGGTAAATTAAGGGCCTCGTCTTCCTCCTCCTCCTCCTCTTCCTCCTCCTCCTCCTCCTCCTCCTCCTGATCGTCTCCTGCGGGAGGAGCGCAGCCTATCAGCCGTCATCGGGCTTGCCAAGAAACGGACGATCGGCATGCGAAAGACTGACTTATCGGGGCGCCTTGGGACGCCCCGCCGGCAAACAGATGATCGGCGCACGAGAATTACACGAATATCGGCGCCATCGAGAGGTGGGACCGACACGCGAAGACCTTGAGACGAGAAGAGCTGCTTGTACTCTCGACAGAAGGCAAAGACGAGCATTATATAAAACAGAGATCTTGGAGGAGGAAGAGGAGGATTACACGAAACTTGAGATCTTGAAGGAGAACGAGGAGCATCACATGGAACTTAAGAGGCCTTGGAAGAGGTAGGAGAATTATATATAAGAGAGCTTGGATGAATAAGAGGAACATTAGATGAAACTTAAGAGATCTAGGAAGAGAGAAGGAGGAGTAATATACGTCACAGAGACCTTGGATGAGAAAGAGAAGCATTACGTGGAACTTAGAGATCTTGTAAGAGAAGGAGGACCGGTTATTACATGAAACTTAAGGGCACTGGCGCTCCCTGAACTCGCAGATGAATGCATATCACTAACACTACCGCCGAAAAGAAAAGAACTAGGAAATTCATATGAGCATTAGAGGGATCAAATCAAGCCTACGAGAAGACAAAAAGAGTTATTCATGTAAAGCCCAAGGGGATCATGGTGCTAACAGAATCTTATTACACCTTGAAGATTCTGAGGGCCATTTAGACGCCGAGTTAATGCTACTCTGGGACATCAATAAGAAACGTATTACCACCTAAAGAAGCCTATCAGTACATCACACCCCTAACTTGTTGGACACTGGAGTAGGCAAAACTTGCAGGTGAGCAGAAAACAGAGAAAGAACCACATACCGGACTCCCCAAAACACCCCCCATTACCACCCCTTTTGTACTATCAGAACACTACACGAGTAATCATTAGGAGTCGCCAAAGCACACACATTACCACCTCGCACGGACTATCAGGATATCACACGAGTAATCAATGTCGCAAAACTGATCAGCGCGAGACACCAACAAGCCTGGCAGGGTATCGGGGATCTCTCAGGACTCACAGCAAGAAACAATGATGATAAGGAGGCAGCACACTTACTAATAACTGACGGACAAGGTTGTGTAGCACTGTATGTTATAACGTCGGGATGAGCAGAGCAGGGTGTTGGTATCCGTCGGGGAGTTCCAGGTGAAAATAAACATATAGACAAGATACATATAAAGACTCACGCATACCAACAAGACAAGCACCAGGAAAGATTTAAAACGCCTCTCAGAGAATCCAGCAATATATACACAAATACAAAATGCACAGAAAAAAATACAAGAAGACCCACTCACATATTCACTTCACGCTCTCTATGTACAAGACTTCCAATGAGAGACAACCAAGAACGAAGGAACGAAACAGCACTAAGGCCTCATCGTACGAACACACGTGAACAACACATAGGAAAGATTACAAGAACCCTTACTTACATACATACACAGGAAAGAAGAAGAAAGGCTGTACTAATAAACTCAGCTGACTCCCTTATATACAAGACTTCGAGCAGCAGACAAACCAGGAACGAAGGAACAGAACAGCGAGAAGGCCTTACGTACAAACCCACAAGAACAATACATACGAAAGAAAACAAATGACCTTACTAATACTCACTTCAAACTCCCCAAATACAAGATTTTCACCGCCAGACAACCAAGAACGAAGCAACAAACCAGCACTCAGGCCTCACATACGACCCTTCCCTGGGCTATCGGGCGTCATCGGCGCGTCCCAACACACACGGCCCAAAACACACGGAAACGAGTCATCTATCTGGCGCCATCGGGAACACACAAAAAACGCCCACCGCCTCACACTCTCGGGCTGTCGGGGGCGTCATCGGCGTCATCGGGGCCTAGTTTACGAGTCCGCCGCCAGGAACCGATCGCCAATAAATACTGAGAGATTATTTATTGATGGAATCAGACGCAAAAACGACAATGACCAATAAAAAGGACGAGGCAAGGAGCTGAAAACACAGGCACAAAGCATACGACATCACCATCAGCCCTTAAATACACGGGAAAGAACCGCACACGATCGCTAATAGATACAGAAAGATTGTTTATTGAGGGGAATCGAGAAGCAAAAACGACCATGACCAGTAAAAACGGGACAAGAAGGTGAAAACACAGGCACAAAGCATACGACATCACCATCAGTCCCTAAATACACGGGAAAGAACAGCACCCGATCACTAATAAATACAGAACAATCGTTTATTGAGGGAAATTGAGAAGCTAAAACGGCCATGTCCAGTAGAACACCAAGACTAAAATGAGAAAACAAGAGAGCTATAGCATAAGACATCACAATCATCCCTTAAATACATGGTTAAGAACAGCAACCGATCGCTAATATATACAGAAAGATTGTTTATTGAGGGGAACCAAGAAGCAAAAATGACCATCATCAGAACACCGAAGGACGAAAAAAGCGAAGAAAACAAAAGAGCATATACAATACGACATCAGTACCGAACCTTACAAACAGGGGAAGGAGGAGAATACGATCGCCTATAAATATAAGAAGATTATCAGGCCGATCCAATGCAATCACGGCCCTGCCAAGGAGAGATACGAGGGAGAAAACCAAAACGAACATAAAACACAGGACATCGGCAAGCAGGATTTATATCTTAGTCTAGGGAGAGGAGAAGCAAGCGTTACCCTCTTCATATATTCTTCTCTCTCTTATTCCCTTCACTGACAGACTATATAGCATAATGAGGAAGGGAAAACATGTAGTCACTGATGAGTGAGTTCAATATACGTAGCTTCATCCATTTCCAGATTGCTTCTCTTGTTGACACTGATAAGTTTAATGCAATAGTCAACAGTCATCACATTGAACTATTTGTTTTCCTCCTTTCTTCCGAAGACAGATATTTAGACTCCATAGACAGTCATACATAATCCCAATACATACACCCACAGACACAGACGTCTACTCTCAGAGAAATACAGACACACCATATTCATTCATACATCCAAAGCCATAGAAACATACACACACATACAGATATACAGACATACACCACTTCATGCATAAACATCCACATACAGCCACACAGACATACGCCACACGAGGCCGGGCGCGGAGCAAGGCACATCCAGCAACCGACCAACCGATCACCAATAAATAAAGAAAGATTATCGGAGCTTATCTTGACGCCATCGGGACCCTGGAAAGCCGAGGCGGAGGAGGAGGAGGCGAGGCAAGCCGACAAAAAAAAAAGACGGATAGACAGTAACACACACACACACACACACACACACACACACACACACACACACTCTCGATATCACCGCCATACATCTATCTCGCGGCGGCCACAAATAAGCCAGACGATCTATTTGCCGCTTGGTTTATGGCGCCCGTGACCTTGGACGCGCGAAAAAGGAAGCGAGGGAAGATAAATAACACAAAAAGGGACAAAAAAAAACACAGGGAGGGTCAGGAATAAAGCATGCTGTAGCGCGCCTCTCGAGTCAGGGACGTGATGAATAACCGAGCGAAGTGTTACCGCGGCAATACGAATAAGAAACAGTAAGATAGAGGCCGCGTCGTAAAGATGGAAGACTTAAGTGTGTGTGAAAAGGGGGGAGGATTAGAAGTGTGTGTGTGTATGTGCGTGTGTGTGTGTGTGTGTGTGTGTGTGTGTGTGTGTGTGTGAGGTGGGGTGAAGTGTGTGTGGGGAGAGGGAAGTGTGTGTGGGAAGGAGGGGAAGTGTGTGGAGGAGGTGGGAGGTTGATGTGTGTGTGTGTGTGTGTGTGTGTGTGTGTGTGTGTGTGTGTGTGTGTGTGTGTGTGTGTGTGAGGTGTTATTTCTGCTTTCTCGTCTCTCTCTCTCCCCAACATTTTTTAATCTCGCAAAGAAACACTCAGCTTGCAATCGCTGTCCTAAACCGGGTCAAATTTACATCAAGAAGTCAAATAAGGCCGCCGATCGCTCGCCCTTATAAGCTCAGATTGCACACTCGCTCGTTGATTTATATGATGCGTTCCTCTTGCCTTGTTTTATCCCGTGTTTTCTGTTGCTATTATTCACTTCCATCATTATTAGACTTCGACCTAGCAAACACCTGACCGACCAACCGACCGACTGAGCTCTCCTCCCATTCCACTTCTCTCCCTCCTTTCCCTCCCTTCCCTCGGTCACTCCCACACTTCTTCCTTACTGCCTTCCTTCCTCCTTCCCTTCTCCTGTCCCTACTTCATCTCTCTCGTTCTCTTTTCTTCTTTATCTCTCTCTATTTATCTTTATATCTATCTATCTATTTCGTCTATCTTCCCTTTATTTCACTTTATGTATGCCATTCCTCTTCCTCTTCCTCCCTTCGTGTTTTTTTTGCTCTCATTTTTATCTTTCTTCCTTTCCTCTGTTTTCTTAACGTTTCCTTTCGTCTGTCTCTTGTTTTTCTCCTTTTTCTTCTTTAACAACCTTTCCCTTCTCTTATTTCTCTCCTTCTCCTTTTTCTTGACCCTCCTCCTCCTCCTCTTCCGTTTATTTATACATGCACATATTTTCTTCCTTCTCCATTTATCTCTCCCATCTTCCTTATCTTTCCTTCTTATCCTTCCTCCTCCTCCTCCTCCATCACCCACATTCCTCTCTCTCTCTCTCTCTCTACTCCTCCCCTTCGTTTTGTAATAATATTCTTCTGCTTCCTTCTCCACCTCCTCCTTCATCTTCCCTTCCTCCTCTTCTTCCTTCTCCTCCTCCTCCTCGCCCGTCACCCTTCGCCCCGCCACGCCCCGATCCGTCCCCCGCCTGTCAGCAAATGGGTAGGAGACCTAACATCCTTATTCTTTAAACAAGCTTAATCTTACATTTTTTTGCTATATACTTTACAGGAACACACTAAAACACACACACACACACACACACACCACGGTCATCTGGTCACCTGTTGATGTAGTACTTGTTGAAGTCATGGATTGCAGTAGTAGTAGTAGTAGTAGTAGTAGTAGTAGTAGTAATAATAATAATGAAAATAATAATAATAGTAAAATCAGACATAATCAGCTATAAATCAAATGAACAGTAGACCAACAAGCATACCTCATAATTATTAGTCTCTCTCTCTCTCTCTCTCTCTCTCTCTCCTACACTAATACCAAATCAAACTAACCTAACCACCTCTTCTTTTTTCTCTTCTATCCTCCATACTAAACTAACCTAACCTAACCTAACCTAACCTCTGTCTCTCTCTTGTATACTAATCTTTATCCCTCATTTCTACCTTATGTTACATCTCCTCTCACTCACTCTCTCTCCCTTCACTTTTCCCTCTCTCCCTCTCTCCAGCACCCGTGGCACCGTGTCAGTCGGGGGATAATTTATTATCATCGAGGCGTTCTGACGGGGGAGCATCTTAACCTTTGTCAGCCCATAATGCGGCGAAATCAGTCTCTATTTACGTGCGCGACTCCCGAAGACGCATCGCCCCTCGGTATTAAGATATAGAGGCCGATAACGAGGCGCCCTGCGTGATGAGGCGGATTTATGAGACGCTTCTTTACCGAGGGCGTCAAGAGAGGAGGAGGAGGAAAAGGAGGAGGAGGAGGGGGGATGGAAGACAGAGGAGATGGGGGAGGGGGTTAAAAGGAGGATGTATGCTATTTGAGGGCGTGAAGAAGATGCAGGAGAAGAAGGGGGAGGAAGAGGAAGAAGAGGAAGAAGAACCTCTACCTCTCTACCCCTCTACCTCTCTCTATCTCTCTCTACCTCTCCTGTCTCTATCTCTCTCTACCCCTCTCTATCTACCCTCTCTCTCTATTCCTATATACATCACGCTTACACTCTCCTCCCCTCTCCTCCCTCTCCCCCCTTCCCCGCTGTCCGGCTCAGGGACACGTGATGCAAATGGAGTGTATACATTGCCGGGCCGTGACGCCGCTGCCTCCCACGAGGTACAAATGAAACATGACCGAGTGATGCTGCTCCCGGCGGCTTACCAGGCAGACGAGGAGGAGGAGGAGGAGGCGCAGAGGAGGAGGAGGAGGAGGAGGAAGTGATACTGGTCTTGCGGGCTTACTAGATGGAGGAGGACGAGGATGAGTGAGGAGGAGGAGGAGGAATGGAAGAGGAAGAAAGGTGGGGGAGGAGGAGGGATGCTGTTCTGGGGGCTTACTAGACGGAGAAAGAGGAGGAAGAGGAGGAGGAGGAGAAGGGAAAAAAAAAGAGAAGTAGTGTACGAGCAAGGAACGTGTATGGTAACAAAACAAAATTATCTATCGGCAAAGTTACCTGTTTTACTGTAAACAGGTGAAGGAGAGGAGGAGGAGGAGGAGGAAAAATAAGGTGAGGCGACGTATAAGAAGGAGGGGGAAGAGGAGGAGGAGCACGTAGAGGACGAGGAAGAGTCTAAATGAGCAAAAAAAAGCAAGAAAGGAAAAAGAAAAGTTGAAACAGAAGAGTAAAAGAGAAATACATCGAAATGCATAAGAAGAAAAGACACCAAGAAAAATATGAGTCTCTTGGAAGGTTACATATTGAACAACTGCTATTATTTGGAGGAGGAGGAAGAGGAGGAGGAGGAGGACTACCTAATCTTGTTACCGTGGCCCAGTAGGTGTGTGTGTGTGTGTGTGTGTGTGTGTGTGTGTGTGTGTGTGTGTGTGTGTATTTGCCGAGGGCGTCCACCGATGGCGCCGCGGCCTCGACTTGGGCACCACCACCACCACCACCACCACCACTTACTGTCACACTAATACCGCATTTCCTTCGTCTCTAAACCTTTGGGTGTTGAAATACCTCGTAAGAAACATATTTATTCCTTTTCTCTTTACTTCTCTATTATCTTTTATTCCCTATCTATTTCTTTATTCTTTTCATTTCTTATTCTTTATTCCATGTCGCCGTAGAAGAGTGCATCAATAAATAAATCACTAAAATAAATCAAACCTGTAGCGAACGAGTCTTCATCATCATCATCACCACCACCACCACCACCACCACCACCACCATCAGGAAGACTCAAGTGATGCAAATTCAGGAGCACCGGCAGCGAGGGGGAGGAGGGAGGAGGAAGGGGGGAAGAGGAGGAGGCAAGGTTTAGCGGCAGCATTCTAATTACGGCGAACTTCTTGCTACAATTTTCTTCATCGTCGTCGTTATCTTGAGTGCGCTGTCTATCTCCCACTCCTTCATTCCCTCCTACTGCTCCCTATGAATCTCTCTCCTACAATATTCCTCCCCCTCCTCCTCCTCTCCCCTTACCTCCCACTCCTCCTCTCGTTCTTTCCATCGTCTTCTTTATCTTTTAATGCGGCCTCTATCTCCCTCTCCTTCATTTCCTCCTACTCGCTATGCATCATTCCTCCTCCTCCTCCCACTACTCCCGCCGCTCATCCTCCGCCTCCCAATCATACTACTCGTTCCTCTCCGCATCGTCTTCATCGGTTCGTCCGTCTATCCGTCCGTCCGTCTGCCCGTCATTACCCAACATCTTCATAATCGCCGTAACTCACTCCGCCCCGCTCGTCGCGCTCCGTTTCCCGGCCGATATGAATCTACAGGAGCCGCCGGTCATCTCATCAGCAGCCGTATTTATGGGCCTCAGCTCGGGCCGGGGGGCAGCCAGCTGGTCGAGGAGAGAAGAGCCGTTTAGCGCCTGTATGCACGTATAGACGAGAAGGAGAGGGAGAGGGTGGGGTAGGAAGGGCCAGGAGGAGTAGGAGGTAAGTGCTTTCCGTTTTCGGCAGCGGGCGAATTTCAGAAGTCAGCGATCGACTCGAGTCTAGCAGCTGGTGGTGGAGAAATCGTTTAGTGTTTGTGTGCGGGTACTCGCGGCGCGGGAGGAACGCTGGAAGGGGCAGGAGAGGGCAAGGATGAGGGCGAGGAGAGAGTGCGAAGAGGAGGAGGCAGCTGGTGACGCAACCCTTTAAGGTGATTGAGATCATATAAATTCATCGCTACTTTTTTCCGTGGTCTATGATGTAACTGGGTGATAACTTTTCTAACATGATTTTAGGGCATGATTTCCTCCTTTCATGTTTGCATTGAGTATTTCTAAAGAGTCTTGGATGATCGATCGTCCTTGGTCAGGCAGTGCTGGAGAGCATAGCATACTACTGTTTAATACAAGACGCTATACGTGACCCAGTAACTGACAAGCATGACAACCTTTAAGTGTTTGTGTACAATGTTTTAAATTTTCTCACGTAACAGATTACCATTCAACACTAAATCGTAGAAACATCCACTACTAACAACACTGATACGTCACAACAGCAACAATATCTTGGCAAAGAAAAGCTCTCTGATCAGAGCAGCCACGGTGTGAGTTGTTTATGAGTGACTGGCCGCGGCTTTCCATCACAGCCTGGTCGGGGCCTATCAGCCGCGACTGTACTTGCAATCATGGTCAACAGACTGACAATATATACACTATGAAGACCCACGGAGATAAGGGCGAGGAAGAGCAGGGAAGAGCGAGACAGCAAGATGAGGAGTGAGTCAGGTGCAATAGAGGCCGATAGGAAGGGCGAGGTAAGGCTTATCAAGACACCAACAGCGAATATCAGGAAGCAAATAGCGATGCAACCTATTCAGCCGAGGGCATTTAGCGGTCCGGTGCACCGAGACTCGGGGAGACGGAGGCGAGGAGAGGGCCGGCGAGGGCGAGGTGAGGGTTATCAGTCGGCGGCAGCGCGTAACACCTGCCACACGCTATAAAAGGCTGTCCACGACGCTACACGGGTCTTGAGTGTCGGCGAGTGCGCGCTAATGGATCCCTTCCTCGGCCTCTGTACCGACGCCGCGCCGCACGGTACTGGAGGCATGATTAGGGGGGGAGGGGGGGAGGGGATCTCTCTCTCTCTCTCTCTCTCTCTCTCTCTCTCTCAGTCTTCACGTATATTTACAGTTTTTCCCTTAATTTCCTACTAGTTTTCTGTTTCTACCATCTCTGTGTATGTGTCTACTCTCTCTCTCTCTCTCTCTCAGCCTCCTCCTCCTTATTGCTACCCCGGCCGTCCTTCCACTTACTCAAGCGCATAAGAAAACCATTGAGCCAGTCAGTTAGGCAGTCCGTAGTGGTTCCCGGTAGCCGATGGACTGGAGTGCACTCTCTCCCTCTCCCTCCCCCTCTCTCTCCTAACTACCCACTCGACCCTTCTTGTACTTAGCCTAACGCATATAAGAAAACCATTAAGCCAAAGGGAAGCCTCATAAAGACTGCACACTTGTATTTCCGTAATCGCCGACCTAAAGAAAGGGAACTTTGTATACAGCGACGTTGATGGGCGGGGAGAGCGCGTGCCCCACAGCGCTGAACGGCCGGCTTGCTACGGATACAACCTATACTCTTTGCAAACATCGGGTGGGGTAGGAAGGAAGAAGGAAGGTAGCAAGGAAGGAGAAACACTTACTACACATAACCTAGTCACTGGAAGCATCGGCCGAGTGGGGAACGAAGAAAGGAAGGGAGGAGGGAAGGGAAAACTGAGAAAAAGACTTACTACATACAACCTAGGCATTACAAGCATCAGGGAACAGGGCAGGAAGGAAGGAAGGCAGGAAGGAGAAACTGAGAAAAGAATCGACCTCGGTAAAGGTTTCATTTAACATTTATTTTACAACTCCTCCCTCCGGTGAACCTCCCTCGGCCTCTCTCTCGCCCTTGCAGCCTCCTCCTTCTCTCACCTCCTCCTTCTCTCACCTCCTCCTTCACCAGCACCACCACCACCTCCTCCTCCTCATTCTTTCCATCGAGCTGTGAATGTTAGCGCTGACAGGCCCGCTGAGGCTTTATGGTGATATAACGCCAGCCTTGTACCTATCGCTGTTTGAAAGACAGAACGACTCGGGGTAATAAAAAAGAATATTGAGTGGACGGGATCAAGAAGGAGAAACTTGACTAAGAACGATCGCCTCCTCGCCCTTGTAAGCGGAGAAATGTTACGTTTGATTCTGTGAGCGAGTGGGAGAGAGGGAGAGGGTTGGGTGGGGGACTGTCTGGGCATGTGTAGGGGAGGAGGGGAGAGGTTTAGGTTAGGTTGGGTCCGATGTTAAGGGTTGTCCGGCAAAATGTATTGGTGATATACGAAGAGAGGGTCGGTCAGGGGTACATACGGTACGAGTGCGTGTCTCAAGGTGTGGTCAGAAGGGCTTCCTGGGTAATGTGTGGCGTTATTCGGGCTTAACTAGCAGGGACGGATCGTTAGCCTGGCTCTGAAGCTGTTATGATCCATCTGATGAAATATACTGATGGTGTAGTGAGAACTAGGTGGATGTGGGTATATGAGGGAGGTCAGAGGGCTGGCCAGGAAGAGGCTACCTGCGCTAAATACAACTTGAAAGAAAGACTGATAATTAGTTTGGGTCTGAAGCGAAGGGTTGTCCGGTGTAGTTTATTGGTGATGTACCGAAGGAAGGCTGTCCAGGGGTGTATGTAAGGTCTGTCCAGGGCTGTATGTAGGGTGAGGCGAAGGTAAAGTAAGGGCTGTATGTGAGGTAAGGAGAAGGTAAGGTAAGGGCTGTATGTGATGTAAAGCGAAGGTAAGGTAATGTGTATGTAGGGTCAGGAGGAGAAGAAAGGGCTGCTATGGGTGTGCGTCAGGGAACGGCCGCCTGGATTATGTATCACCACATTTTGGAGGCTCATTTCGATTTGACGACTGATATTTCACGCAATCGAAAGCCCCGTACAAGATAATTAGATCTCTTACCGTTGTATTTAGATGGGGTTTTACAGGACCAACATATGACCACGCCATTACGATAAATTGGAGAGGCGATGTGATACCATGTTCGGTGTTGAGCGAAAGTCCGCTAAACTGAATATCACAAGACCGAGAATTACTATACTAGTAATTCTTGACGGCAAAAGAACATGATCCAAAATTACTAGAGAGCCTGAACCCATTAACAGAAACTGACCACGCTATATTCCACTAAGCTGAACAGGTGTGGCTCAAATGGTATTGAAGTTGGCGGTCATTTGCTGTATATTACAAGGATAGGTTGGGATCAGGTTAGGTAAGGAGGAGAGAAGCTTTTCGAGATGACGGACTTGTGCAACATATAAATAACAGAGGTTAGAGCAGGTTAGGTTAAGGAAGGCTCGGATTAACGCTGTCACCCGAAGTTGACAGATAGATATGTAGTGGATAGATAGAGGTGATAGTTGATGAGACGGTTGAACAGGTGTGCCTCAGATGGTATGCCAGATCACGAACTTTTTGCTACATATGAAAAGGACAGGTTAAGATCAGGTTAGATTAAGCAACATCTGATTGAAGCTGCCCCGCGATGCTCAGAGTTGAACATGTATGCGTCAAAGGCTATTCGAGATGAAGGACTACTGATACATATGAACAGGGTAGGCTAGGCTAGGTTAACTTACTTTCGAACTGAACCTCAAAAAATCGACTAACCTGGGTATGAGTGGGCCAAAAACTATAATCCATTTGCCGGACCTTAACAGCAGATGAATAAAAAAAAAAATATGAAGAGGACAAGTTAAGATCAGGTTAGATTAGATTACGTCCTGACTGAAGCTGCCACTCGACTACCCAGAGTTGTAGATGTATGCGTCAAAGGCTATTCGAAAAGTACTATTGCTACATATGAACAGGGTAGACAGGGTTAGGTTACGTTACTTTTGGACTGAACCTCAAAAAACAGCCTAACCTGATCATGCCTGGGCAAGAAACTATAATCCATTTATCGGACTTTAACAGCAGATGAATAAAAAAAAATATGAATAGGACAGGTTAAGATCAGGTTAGATTAGGTAACATCTGCCACTAAGAAACTATAATCCATTTGCCGGACTTTA